>NC_091560.1:42890551-42893051 GCF_042767895.1 Penaeus vannamei
AGATGGGCGTCGAGAACACTCATGGCGGTATCAGGAGTGTTCTTCGGTGTTCTCTTTTAGCTCCTTCGTTCTTTTATTTCCCTCTTCCACTCTTTCTCCCTTATTCTTACTCCCTAACCTGCTCACTCGCTTAGATTCTCCCTCTTCTTATTACTCTCTCTCATTCACTGATTCTTCTCCTCTCATCTTTCTTTATTCTCTCTCTCTCTCCTCCTCATTCCTCACTCACTCTCCTCTCGATCTCTTCCTTTCTTTATTATCTCTCTTCCTCACTCTCGGTCCTCTCAACCATTTCCTTTCTTTATTCTCTCCCTCCCTCATTCCTCATTCACTCTTTTTCTTCCCTCATCTCTTCACTCTCTCATTCTCTCCTTCCCCATCCCCTTCCCACTCCTTCTCTTATCCTGCATTCACTTACTCTCTTACCTCCTCCTCTCCTCTTCCTTCTCTGTCTCTCCCTTGTTCCCATGACACCTCCCTCTCTCCCTTCCTCTCTTCGCCCCCTCCCCCTCCCTCCCACTCGTCTCCCTCTCATCCACTGTTTCGTAACCGTAATTATTTTCTTTATTGCGTGGAAAGAGAGAAGAAGAAGCTTTTTCTTTCTTCTTATTTTCTTTTTATTTTTTACTTGTTTTTTTATTGTTTTCATTTTATGGGGTTGGTTGTTGTCTCGTCTTCTCATCTTCCTCTCTTTATTGTCTCTATTTCCTTCTTCTCTTCTCTTTCCCTTCTCCCGTCCATCTTCTCTTTCTCCCACGTTCCCCTCTCCTCCATTCCTTCCTCCCCTTCTCCTATTCCTCATTCTCCTCTACTTCCACTTTCTTCATTCTCCTTCACACCTCCTTCTCCTAACCCTGTCTCCCTTATCCCCTCCAATCTCCTCTTTTCCTCTCTCCCATTCTCTCCGCACTTCATCTTGCCATTTCTCTCTCCTTTCTTCCTTTCTCCTTTTCTCCATTTTCCCCTGCCTTCTCTTTCCCCCCTTACTTTCTTGCTCTTCCCCTTTTCCTGTTCTTTCATCCCCAGTCTCTTCTACCTCCTTCCTTTCTGTCTCTTCCCTTTTCGTTATTCTTTCCTCCCTTCCCTTTCCTTTCATTTCTTGTCCTTCCCTCCTCTTCCCCCTATTCTTTCCTCCTCTCCTTTTCCATACCCCCATCACTTATCTGCCTTTCCCTATTCCCTACTTCCTTTCTCCCCCGCTCTTCCCCTTTCCCTATCTCCCCATCCATTCTATCCTCTCCTCTTCCCCCACCCTTCATCCTTTCCGCCCTCCCCTTCTCCTCGCTTATCTTTTCTTGTCTTACCCTTCCTCTCTCTCTTATCATTTCCGTCTTTCCCCCTTTCTCCATCCTTCCTCCTTTCCTCTCTCTCTCTTTTGGCACTGAGGCACTCGCGATGGCCCCTAATGCCTGGCAATTATGCAACGTCTAGACATCTTTTGATCTGGTTTTTGCGTCAAAGGAAAGTAAGAGAGAGAAAAAAAAACAAGCAAAAAAAAAGAAGGAAAAAATGAATAGTTGCATAACGGTAAGATTTTTATTTTTTGTTTGTTTTTTGTTTTTTGTTTTGTCTAGATTTTGTCTTTCATAAGTCAATATCATTTTGAGGATTCAATTATTTCCATATCCGGGAGAGAGGAAAAAAAGAAAAAGAGAGAGGGGGGAGGGAGAAGGAGAAGGAGAAGGGGAGGGAGAAAGAGAAAGAAAAAGAGAAAGAGAAAGAGAAAGAGAAAGAGAAAGAGAAAGAGAAAGAGAAAGAGAGAGAGAGAGAGAGAGAGAGAGAGAGAGAGAGAGAGAGAGAGAGAGAGAGAGAGAGAGAGAGAGAGAGAGAGAGAGAGAGAGATAAAGAGAGAGAAAGAGAGCGAGAGAGAGAGAGAGAGAGAGAGAGAGAGAGAGTAAGAAAGAAAGAGAGAGAGAGGGGAGGGAGAAGGAGAAGGAGAGGGGGAGGGAGAAAGAGAAAGAGAAAGAGAGAAAGTGAAAGAGAGAGAGAGAGAGAGACAGAGATAAAGAGAGAGAAAGAGAGAAAGAGAGAGAGAGAGAGAGAGAGAGAGAGAGAGAGAGAGAGAGAGAGAGAGAGAGAGAGAGAGAGAGAGAGAAAGAAAAAGAGAGAGAGGGAGGGAGAAGGAGAAGGAGAGGGGGAGGGAGAAAGAAAAGGAGAAAGAGAGAAAGAGAAAGAGAGAGAGAGAGAGAGACAGAGATAAAGAGAGAGACAGAGATAAAGAGAGAGAGAGAGATCTTTTTGAACAGAGGGCTAACAAGTGTGTCAAGTTGAATGCTAAAAAGAACATGAATGCCAAGCCAGGCATCTCTCTTTATGAAATGGGAGAATTAAGGGAAAATTGCTGTTCATCTCGACGGCAAAAGATAGAAAACGGAGTCGAGAAAGTTGGTGAGAAAAAAGTTTTTATATTACATATATTTTTTGTAATTCTTTATCTTTTTTTTTTTTTTTTTGTCCCCCTCTATTAGCTCAATCAATTTCATTTTCAAGTCCTATTATT
>NC_091560.1:42908051-42910551 GCF_042767895.1 Penaeus vannamei
AGGTGATGTTGCAGAGGCCCTGGTGTACACGCAACACCCTATCTTCCAAACCCCCCTCGCCCTGGCCTGCAGCTGCAACACCGCCGGTAAGCTACGACACAACACCAGAAATGGCATTAGGCGACGGCGTGTCCTCTCCGCGAGAAATGGCATTTATTAGCTATAGGCTCCAGTCGGGTATAGAGTGACTCAGAAGCTTTGGTTCTTAAGGGTACAAATCTATGTTCTTTCGTGATCAACGGATGCTACAGATGATAATGATGATGATGATGATAATAATAATGATGATGATGATAATGATTTTAATGATAATTGCCATATGATAACAATGGTAATAATAATACAAGAATAATGATTTAATGATAATCATGATAGCAACAATAATAATGATAATAAAAATTATGATAATGATGATAAGGGTGATATGAATAATGATAATGATAACAATAATGATAATAATGATAAATAATGATGATACTACTAATACTATTGCTAATAATGATAATGATAATGATAATAATAATAATAATAATAATAATAATAATAATGATAATAATAATAATAATAATAATAATAATAATAATAATAATAATAATAATAATAATAATAATGATAATGATAATGATAATGATAATGATAATAATAATAATAATAATAATAATGATAATAATAATAATAATAATAATAATAATAATAATAATAATAATAATAACAATAATAATAATAACAATAATAATAATAATAACAACAATAATAATAACAATAACAATAACAATAACAATAACAACACACAATGCAGATACAATGAGCAACACTCAATCAATCACGAGAATGAACTTGACACTTGGCAATAATTTATGTCACATCAAAAGAGTTTGCAAGAACTGGCATTCGATTCTGCAATTAGGCCTTGCAATCCCACGCCCATAATGGACTTTGATCCTTATGCAACGAGAGTTTTTAAGCTGGAGAATCTGAAGGCCAGGAGACAGGAATAGATGGGAATAGTGAATGGGAAAGGGTTGGAGTGAGAAGATGGCGCGGAGAGATAGATTAAGATGGATGAAAAATAGATGGGTTGATAGATGGTAAGCGAGCGAGCGAGAGACAAAGGTAGATTGATAGATAGATAGATAGCAGGCGAGCGAGAGAAGGAGATAGATAGATAGATTAAGATGGATGAGAAATAGATAGATGGGTAGATAGAAAGCGAGCAAGAGACAAAAATAGATAGATAGATAGATAGATAGATAGCAAGCAAGCGAGAAACAGAGATAGATAGATAGATTAAGATGGATGAGAAATAGATAGATGGGTAGATAGTAAGCGAGCGAGCGAGAGACAAAGATAGATAGATAGATAGCAAGCGAGCTAGGGACAAAGATAGATAGATAGATAGCAAGCGAGCGAGAGACAGATAGATAGATAGATTAAGATGGATAAAAATAGATAGATAGATTAAGATGGATGAAAAATAGATAGATAGATGGCAAGCGAGCGAGAGACAAAGGTAGATAGATAGATAGATAGATAGATAGCAAGCAAGCGAGAGACGGAGAGATAGATAGATTAAGATGGATGAGAAATAGATAGATGGATAGATAGTAAGCGAGCGAGAGACAAAGGTAGATAGATAGATAGTAAGCGAGCGAGAGACGGAGATAGATAGATAGATTAAGGTGGATGAAAAATAGATAGATGGATAGATAGTAAGCGAGCGAGAGACAAAGGTAGATAGATAGATAGCAAGCGAGAGAGAGACGGAGATAGATAGATAGATTAAGATGGATGAAAAATAGATAGATGGATAGATAGTAAGCGAGCGAGAGACAGATAGATAGATAGATTAAGATGGATGAGAAATAGATAGATAGGTAGATAGATGGTAAGCGAGCGAGAGACAAAGGTAGATAGATAGATAGCAAGCGAGCGAGAGACAGATAGATAGATAGATTAAGATGGATAAAAAATAGATAGATAGATTAAGATGGATGAAAAATAGATGGATTGATAGATAGATAGTAAGCGAGCGGGAGACAAATATAGATAGATTAAGGTGGATGAAAAATAGATAGATAGGTAGATAGATAGTAAGCGAGCGAGAAACAAAGGTTGATAGATAGATAGCAAGCGAGCGAGAGACAGATAGATAGATAGATTAAGGTGGATGAAAAATAGATAGATAGGTAGATAGATAGTAAGCGAGCGAGAAACAAAGATAGATAGATAGACAGCAAGCGAGCGAGAGACAGAGATAGATATATTAAGATGGATGAAAAATAGATAGATAGATAGATAGATAGCAAGCGAGCGAGAGACAGAGATAGATAGATAGATAGATAGCAAGCGAGCGAGAGACAGATAGATAGATAAATAGCAAGTGAGCGAGAGACAGAGATAGATAGATAAAGAGATAGATAGAGATAGACGGATAGATAGATAGTGTGTGGGAGAGAGAGAAGAAGAAGAAGAAAAAAGAAAATTGAAACAGCGAATCCAA
>NC_091560.1:42918051-42920551 GCF_042767895.1 Penaeus vannamei
TGCCCCCCATGCCCTCCAACCCATCCGTATCCCCATTCCCCTAACAACACCTCCCTATCCATCTTATCCCCCACCCCACCCTCGCCCCCACCCTCTTCCAACCCCACCCTCTTCCCCCCACCCTCATCCCCCCACCTTCACCCTCTTCCCACCCTCATCCCCCACCCCCCACCCTCATCCCCCCACCTTCACCCTTCCTCTCACCTCATCCCCACCACCCACCCTCATTCCCCACCCCCACCCCTCATCCTCCAACCTTCACCCTCATCCCCCCACCCCTCTTCATCCCCACCTCCACCCACCCCCACCCCCACCCATACATTCCCCCACGGTCCCAGATTCACCCCCCCCAAAAAAAAAAAAAACACAACACACAAATACACGAATCGCAAAAAAAAACACGATTTCGAGACCGGCTCAGCACACACGCGCGAGGAGCCTACTGCCTCCGCCGGCGTGGAATCTCTCGTTTTGCGTCGATAATTGTGTTGGTTCAGTCGACGCGGCGTGAAAACGTGAGGCTGCGCTGCTGCGGAATCTAGTGGCGCACACTGGTCGGTGCATGGGGAGGTAGAGGGAAATTGAGTGTGTGTGTAATGTATATACATACATATATATATATATATATATATATATATATATATATATATATATATATATATATATATATACATATATATATACATATCTATAGCTATACACATTATTAATTACACACACACACAATCACACACACACACACACACACACACACATATATATATATATATATATATATATATATATATATATATATGCTCATATATATATATATATATATATATATATATATATATATATATATATATATATATATATATATATATATATATATACCTATATATATGTATGTATATATATTCATATGTATATATGTGTGTATATATATATGTAGACTGATAGATAGATAGATAATTCAATAGATACACAAATAGACAGTTAGATAGATAGATAGGTAGATAGACAGGTAGATGGAGAGATAGGAAGATAGATGGGTAGAAAGATAGACAGACAGACATATACAGAGACACAAACTCATCCCCAGAAAACTCACCTACACCCACCTCTCTCCACACGACACACAAACCTTTCCTTTCGTTATCAAAACACAAACCCGCAAGTAATTAGCAAGTGGCAAAGCGTGCTGCCTCCGCCCACCCTCCGCCCATTCCCCGCCCACCCTCGTCCCATCCCACGCCCATTCCCCACCCACCCCTCCACCCAACCCTCCCCCATCCAACCCTCCACCCACCCTCCACCCCACTTACCCTCCAACCCTCCCTCCACCCAACCCTCCACTCCCTACCCACTCCATCCACCCCACCGTCAACCCTACAACCCTCCTCGAGATTTCCACCCAACCCTTCCACTCCAACCCTCTCCACCTCATTCCCCACCCCCACCCTCCACCCATTCCCCACACCACTTCACCTAACCCCATCCTCCCACCCAACCTCCACCCATTCCCCTCCACCCAAACCCCTGCCACCCAACTCTTCCACTCCCCCCACCCTCCCCCACCCTCCACCCCATCCATCCCTCCACTCCCAAACCCTTCCTCTCACCCCCCACCCTCCACCCAACCCTCCTCATTCCCCCTCCACCCTCCCACCCTCCACCCCAACCCCCACCCTACCCTCCCGCCCGTGGAAGTCAACCTGTCAATAATTCTTTTCTGCCAAGATGCTGCTTTCCCTCGCTCCTCTCCGGCCGGCGTCTCAAGGTCTTAGTCGGCCTTCCGTCTCGACTCCTCTCGGCTCTTGGGGCGAAGGTCGTTAAAGGGGATGGAGCCAGCGGCGAGGGGAGAGAGAGAGGGGATGGGGGAGACGGGGAGATAGAGAGGGGAGGAGGGATGGGGATGAGGGATGGGGAGAGGGGAGAGGGGAGGGAGAGAGGGGAGATAGGGAGATGAGGGAGGAGAGAGAGAGAGGAGGATGGGGAGGGGGAAAGGGAGACGAGGGGAGAGGGATGGAGAGGGGAGAGAGAGAGGGGAGATAGAGAGGGATAGGGAGAGAAAGGGGATGGGGAGGGGAGATGGGAAGGAGAGGAGGTAGAGGCTAAAGAGAGGATGGGGAGAAGGGGAGAGGAAGATGGGCAAAGGGCTGGGATGCGAGTAGGGGAGAAGGGTAGAGGAGAAAGAGAAGAAGGGAGAAGGGGAGATGGGTTGATGGGTGAAGGGTTGGGATGGGGAGCAGGGAGAGAGAGAGAGAGAGGGAGAGGAGAAGGGAGAAAAGAGAGAGGGATTCGGGGAAGGGTTGGGGTGTGGGATTAGGAGTGCTTGAGGAGAGAGAGAGGGGATGAGTGGTGTGAGAGAGAGAGGGAAAGGGGGAAAGGACAATGGACATGAGAAGATGGAGGAGAGAGAGAGAAAGGAGGGATAAGTGGAAGAGGAGAGAGAGGAGAGAGGGTAGAGGAGAAGGGGAAAGGAGAGAGGGGAAGTTGGGGTTAAGGATGGAGGAGG
>NC_091560.1:42925551-42928051 GCF_042767895.1 Penaeus vannamei
CTACGTCTACCTCTCTATCCCTCCTCCTACGTCTACCTCTCTATCCTCCCTCCACGTCTACCTCTCTCTATCCCTCCTCCCACGTCTACCTCTCTCCTCATCCCTCCCTCCACGTCTACCTCTATCTCTCCTCCTCCTACGTCTACCTCTCTATCCCTCCCTCTCCACGTCTACCCCCTTCTATCCCTCCTCCTACGTCTACCTCTCTCTATCCCTCCCTCCACGTCTACCTCTCTCTATCCCTCCTCCTACGTCTACCTCTCTCTATCCCTCCCTCCACGTCTACCTCTCTCTATCCCTCCTCCTACGTCTACCTCTCTCTATCCCTCCCTCCGTCGCCTCATTCCCTCTCTGTCCCTCCTCCTACGCTCCATTCCTCTCTATCCCTCCCTCCTGTCGTCTACCTCTCTCTATCCCTCCTCCTACGTCTACCTCTCTATCCCTCCCTCCACGTCTACCTCCTCTCTATCCTCCTCCTACGTCTACCTCTCTCTATCCCTCCCTCTCCACGCTCTACTCTCTCTCTATCCCTCCTCCACTGCCCACTCTCTCTATCCCTCCTCCCACGTCTACCTCTCTATCCTCCCTCCAATGCCCACTTTCATCCCTCCTCCTATTGTCATCTTCTCCACTCTCCCTCCCTCCACGTCTACCTCTCTCTATCTCCTCCTACGTCTACCTCTCTATCCCTCTCCCTCCACGTCTACCCTATCCTCCTCCTACGTCTACCTCTCTATCCCTCCCTCCATCGTCTAATCTCTATCCCTCCTCCACGTCTACTCTCTATCCCTCTCCTCCTACGTCTACCTCTATCCTCCCCTCCACGTCTACCTCTCTCTATTCCTCCTCCTACGTCTACCTCTCTATCCTCTCCCTCCACGTCTACCTCTCTATCCCTCCTCCTACGTCTACCTCTCTCTATCCCTCCCTCCACGTCTACCTCTCTCTATCCCTCCTCCTACGTCTACCTCTCTCTATCCCTCCCTCCACGTCTACCTCTCTCTATCCCTCCTCCTACGTCTACCTCTCTCTATCCCTCCCTCCACGTCTACCTCTCTCTATCCCTCCTCCTACGTCTAATACCTCTCTTCTCTATCCCTCCCTCCTGGTCTACCTCTCTATCCCCTCCCTACGTCTACCTCTCTATCCCTCCCTCCAGCGTCTAATCTCCTCTCTATGTGATCCCTCCTCCTACGTCTACTCCCTTCAATCCTCCCTCCACGTCCACCTCTCTGTCTATCCCTCCCTCCACGTCTACCTCTCTATCCCTCCTCCTACGTCTACTCCTCTATCCCTCCTCCTACGTCTACCTCTCTCTCATCCCTCTCCCTCCACGTCTACTCCCTCTATCCCTCCTCCGCCGTCTACCTCTCTATCCCTCCCTCCACGTTCCACCTCCTCTCTATCCCTCCTCCCACGTCCACCTCTATCCCTCTCCCTCCATGTCCACTCTCTGTCCCTCCTCCTACGTCTACCTCTCTCTCATCCCTCCCTCCACGTCTACCTCCTCTTCTATCCCTCCCACGTCTACCTCTCTCAATCCCTCCCTCCACGTCTACCTCTCTCATCCCTCCTATTGCCTCTCCTTCCTATCCCTCCTTCTTGTTCTTCCAGTCTCTACCTCTCCTCCACCCTTCTCCTCCTACATCTCCCTCTCTATCCCTCTCCTACATCTACCTCTCTATCTCCCCCATGTCTCCCTATCTCATCCCTCCTTCTGTTCTTCCAGACCCCTACTCCTTCCTTCCAATCTCTCTCCTCATTCTGCCTCTCCTTCCCTCTCCTCCCTTTCGTCCTGTCTCTTCTCTATCCCTCCTCGTCTCCTCTCTCTACCCCCCCACGTCTCTCCCTCTCTATCCCTCTCCTTCTCTTCTTCCAGTCTCTCTCTCTCATTCTACTCCTCCTTCCTCTCCTCTCCCTCTCTCCCTTTCTCATCCCGCCTTCTTCTATCCCCCCATCAGTCTCCTCCTCTCTATCCCTCCTCTGTTCTTCCAGTCTCCTCATTTTACCTCCTCCTTCCTCATCCCTTTCGTCCTGTCTTTCTCTATCCCTCCTCGTCTCTCTTCTCTCTTTCTATCCCTCTATCTACGTCTCCCTCTCTCTATCCCTTCTTCTGTTCTTCCAGTCTCTCTCTCTCATTCTACCTCTCTCCTTCCTCCTTCCCTCTCCCTTTCGTTGTCCCGTCCTTCTCTATCCCTCCTCGTCTCCCTCTCTATCCTCTCCTACGTCTCCTCCTCTCTATCCCTCCTTCTGTTCTTCCAGTCTCTCTCTCTCTCATTCTTCCTCTCCTTCCCTCTCCTTCCCTCTCCCTTTCGTCCTGCCTTTCTCTATCCCCCCCAAGTCTCCTCCCTTCCCCATCCTCCTTCTTCTTCTTCCAGTCTCTCTCTCATCTTCACCTCTCCTTCCCTCTCTCCTTCCCTCTCCTTCCTCTCCCTTTCTCTGTCCTGCCTTCTCATCCCCACGTTCCCCTCCTCTCTATCCCTCCTTCTGTTCTTCCAGT
>NC_091560.1:42945551-42948219 GCF_042767895.1 Penaeus vannamei
AAGAAGAGGCGATAAGCAGGAGGATGGTGAAAGAAAGAGAGAGAGAGAGAGAGAGAGAGAGAGAGAGAGAGAGAGAGAGAGAGAGAGAGAGAGAGAGAGAGAGAGAGAGAGAGAGAGAGAGAGAGAGAGAGAGAGAGAGAGAAGGGGAGAAGTACCGCTTATTTACTTATTCATTCCTTTATTTTTCGTTCACTGGAATACCCACGCGAAGACAAGAGAAAAGAAAAAGAAAGAATAAGAAAAAAAAAGAAGAAAAAAAGAAAAGACTGTAAAGAGAAAGATAAAAGATAACAATGAAGACATGGACACAAGCAAGCAAGGCACAAGCAAGCGAAGGCAACTGAGAGAAATATTATTTAACTGCTGGGTAATCGAATATTTTTCCCCTCATGGGGGGTGGGGGGTGGGGGAGAGGGGGGAGAGGGAGGGAGGGGAGGGTGGCTCTTGCCCCAACTGCGGAGACTTTCAGGGCGTCGAGAGGCAAGGGGAGGGAGAAGGAGGGGAGAAGAGAGGGTGAGAGAAAGAGGAAAGGGGAGAGAGGGTGGAAAGAGGAGGAGTGAGAGGGGAGAAAGAGAGGTGAGAGAAGAGGAAGAGGGAGAGAGGGAGAAAGAGAGAGTGAAAGAGGAGGAGAGAGAGTGAAAGAGAGAGAGAGGGAGAGAGGGGAGAAGAGAGGGTGAGAGAAGAGGAAGGTTAGAGAGGGAAAGAAGAGGAGAGAGAGGGAAGGAAGAGACGGGGAGAAGAGAGAGGGGGAAAGAGAGAGAGGGGAGAAGAGAGGGTGAGAGAAGAGGAAGGAGAGAGGGGAGAAGAGAGAGGGCAGAGGAGAGAGAGGGGAGAGAGGAGAAGAGAGAAAGAAAGAGAGAGAAGGAGGGGAGAAGAGAGGGTGAGAGAAGAGGAAGGAGAGAGGGAAGAAGAGAGAGTGAAAGAGGAGGAGTGAGAGAGGGGAGAAGAGAGGGTGAAAGAGAGAGTGAAAGAGGGAGAGAGAGGGGAGAGAGTGAAAGAGGAGTGAGGGAGAGGGGGAGAAGAGAGAGAAAGAGGAGGAGAGAGGGAGAGAGGGGAGAAGAGAGAGAGAGGGTAGAGGGGAGAGAGTGAAAGAGGAAGAGGGATAGGGGGAGGGAGAGAGAGGAGGGAAGAGAGAGGAAAGAGTGAGAAAGAGAGAGAGGGAGAGGGCAAGAGAGGGTGAAAGAGAAAGAGAGATGGGGAAGGTGGGGGAAAGAGAAGATGAAGGTGGAGAAAGAAGAAAGGGGAAGAATGGGGGAAAGAGGGAGGAAGAAAGGAGAGGAAGGAGGGGGATGGAGATAGAGAGGGAGGAGAGGAGGAGGAGGAGGAGGAGGCATGAGAGGAGGGAAAATGTTGAAAAAAGGGATAGAGGAGGAAAAGAAAAGGGAAAAAGAGGAATGGGAGAGGAGAGAGGAGGGAGAGAGTAGGAAAAAGGTAGAAGGATGTACTGAAAGAAGTTGATGGGAAGGGGAGGAGGGGGGAAGAGGAAGGGAAGCTATAAATGAGGGAATGGGATTAGTAGACGAAAGGGGGAGGATTTGAAAAGGGGGAAAAAGAGAAAAGAGAAAGAGAGAGAGACACGGAAAGAAGAAAAGATGGAAAGGGTGGAAATGAAAAAAAATAGATCATTAAATGAATAAGATCAGAAAACAATGGCATTAAATAGAAAAAATCGCAATACAAATATATTCGAAAATAAAGCTAATAATAAGAGGAAGAGAGAGAGAGAGAGAGAGAGAGAGAGAGAGAGAGAGAGAGAGAGAGAGAGAGAGAGAGAGAGAGAGATAGATAGAGAGAGAGAAAGAGAGAATCAGAGAGAGAGAGAGAGAGAAAGAGAGAGAGAGAGGGAGAGAGAAAAAGAAAGAGAAAGAGAAATAGAGAGAGAAAGAGAGAGAGGAAGAGAGAACGAGAGAGAGAGAGTAAGATAGCGAGCAAGAGAGAGAGAAAGTAGAGAGAGAGAGACAGAGAGAGAGAGAGAGAGAGAGAGAGAGAGAGAGAGAGAGAGAGAGAGAGAGAGAGAGAGAGAGAGAGAGAGAGAGAGAGAGAGAGAGAGAGATAGAGAGAGAGAGAGAGTGAAAAGGAAAGTGTATAAAGGAAGATAAAGAAGATGAATTGATAGACGAGATAGAAGAGGAGCAAAAGAAAGATAGATGGAGAGTAGAAGGAGGGAGTAAGAGGAGGAGGAGGATAGAAGGAAGATGAAATAGAAAGGAGAGTGAGAGAGGGAATAGGAGAAGGGGTAAAAGATAAAGATAATGATAATGATAAAAGTGATAACAATAATTACAATAGTAATAAAAATGATAATGATGATAATAATGAGAAATAGTGATAAAAATAACAATAATGATAATGATCATAATAATTCAGAATCACATTAACAAGAATAACAACAATAATCACGATGATAATATTAATGATTATAATGATAACGAAAATAATAATGATAACGATAATGAAAATGATAACAACAACGATACCAGTAACAACAACCACCACAAGAATCAAAAACAACAATGATAACAACAACAATAACGACAACAGTACCACCGAGCCTGCCCTGACCTTCAACCCAGCTGCAGACCAGAGACCGAAGGACAGAGACCAGACCAGAGACCAGAAGGCTTGGGTCATTAGGTCCCTGAGGCTTTCCACTTAAATCTTGAGTCAA
>NC_091560.1:42953719-42956219 GCF_042767895.1 Penaeus vannamei
ACTTAGTTTGATATTAATATTTAAGGCTCTTCTTTATTTACTTACTTGTTTTCTTTAATTGTTTATTTTTTATTTGTTAACTTTTTTCTCCATTACTCTGTATACTTGTTTTAATTATTTCTTACTTGCTTTTTTCTATGATTACTTGGTTTGTTTGTTGGTTTATTTCTTTGGTTTATTTTCTACTTGTATGTAATTTTATGTGTTTTGCTTATTTGTTTACTTTTGTTCATGTATTTGTTTGCTTTTTCTTTGTTCATTTGTTTTGTTGATTTTGTTAATTTTCTTTATTCTTACGTGTCTTACTTTTTCTCGTTTATGTGTCTTGTTGTCTTTCCAAGATATATATGTTATTCTTTTGTTCTATTATCCATTTGTGAAAAAAAATGTCAACCAAGTGATGTAAAAAAGATCAGACAAAGAAAAATAATAGATAAATAGATAAATAAAAAATAGACAGGTAGATAAGACCTGAATCAATGTTGTGTGAGTGCGCTTGTGTGTGCGTGTCTGTGTTTGTGTTTGTATATGTACGTGTGTGTGTGTGTGAGAGAGTATATGTATGTACAGACACGAATACATACTTTTATCTACACCATTTTCACTGAAGTAAAAATTCTCTCCACTTTTAACCCCTTAATAAAATTTTCTGTCAAAACATAATGGCTTGTCAGACCACACAACACGTAAGCCTTTTTCAGAACGATAAAATCCGTTTTCTGTTGTTTTTTTATCTCCCATTTTCTATCATCTTCAGGGGATACTATCGTAGAATCCGATGATCACCACCTTCCCCCCCTCATTCTTTTCCCTTCCCGTCACCTTCTTCAGTAAAAACCTAAAGACCCACCTAAAGCCACCTGGTCCCTGCACCTCCCCTTAGCCCCTCCCTTACCCCCCCTTCACCTAAATCACCTAGGAAGGCCATCCTTTTAGTATCAACAATGGGATAATTTCACGCCGAGAAGACCCAGGAGATCTCATAAAAAAAGAGAAGATGTCTCAGAGAGCGAAAAAAGGGTTTAGAATTTACGTTTTCTTTTGGGAGAAGTGGAAGGACAGTGTCGTAATAGTGGTTTTGATTTCCTGTCGTCCTTATTTCTCGTCTCTATTTTTTTATCTCTTTGTATTAAAGATTTTAAATTTTCCTTTTTGTTATGGTTGATAACGTGATTATCTTTATTGTTATTATTGCCCTCATTGTACGCGGGTATATGTACATTTGTGTACATATGAATGTATTCATATACAGATATGTGTGTGTGCATATCTATCTATCTATCTATCTATCTATATACGCATGTATGTATATATGTATGCGTGTGTGTATACTCACACACACACACACGCGTGTATATGTATATATATATATATATATATATATATATATATATATATATATATATATACATATATAGATAGATAGATAGATAGATAGATAGATAGATAGATAGATAGATAGATAGATATAGATATATATATGCGTTTGTGTGTGTTTCCATGATTAGTTTTGCCTCTGCAGTAATGAAACGCGGCAAACTAATACCCTAGATTTCCACGACGTCAACCATTTCGATCAGTGTTTTTACTTCGCTGTCCACATTCTGATTTGCCTTTTTGTTTTATTCGCTTTGATATCAGATGTTTGGCAAAATAGATCCTATTCGAAGCGGATAATGAAGAACCTAATATGTGATCAAAGGGAAAATAATATACATTCTACTATTAAGCAGTTTGGACTGAATATGTAACCCCCAGCTGATAAGCGCATGTTGACACACACATACACACATATGCACAGAAACACGCTTTCACACACACACACATGCACAGAAACACGCATTCACACACACACACACATGCACAGAAACACGCATTCACACACACACACATGCACAGAAACACGCATTCACACACACACACACATGCACAGAAACACGCATTCACACACACACACACATGCACAGAAACACGCATTCACACTCACACATGCACAGAAACACGCATTCACACACACACACACATGTACAGAAACACGCATTCACACACACACACACATGCACAGAAACACGCATTCTCACACACACACACACACACACACACACAAACACACACACACATTTCTCTGCCAGACCATAACGCGCACCCAGATTACATTACGAAATCAACTACCCATATCTTCCTCATTTACCCCCCCCCACACCCCCCCCCCACACTCCCCCACCCCACCACCGCATAGCCAACATCCCCACATCTCCAAATGAGTACCCCGTCAACATGTAAAACCCGAGCAAAGGGACATCAGAGGGCGCCCACGTCTCCAGGGACATGAGCAGACGTGCAGCCCATCATGGAGTCTGACATCACAGCCGGAGATCTTAAGTGTTCCAGTCCCCGAAGGAGGCGGAAGTTAAATTAGACTAAGGGGAAATTGATTGAAGGAGAGAGTGCGTGTGTGTGTGTGTGTGTGATTGAGAGAGAGAGAGAGAGAGAGATAGAG
>NC_091560.1:42978719-42986219 GCF_042767895.1 Penaeus vannamei
CTTCTCATGTTTCCCCTATTAGTATCATTATCACCATCAGCAGCAGCAGTATCATTATTATAATATTATTGCTATTATTATCATTATCATTGTTACTAGTACTATCACTATTGTCGTAATGATAATACTGTAATAACATCAACAACAACGACAATTTCGACAAAAATGAAAGTATTTTGATATGCTACAGAAGCAAAAGTATCAGTTGTGATCACAACAACATTTACAATAACAACAGTAACAAAGAAAGTCTTACAAAAACAAAGGTTTTTTAGTATCAACTTCTTTAATTGTATCTGAATGGAAAGATTTTTTTGTGATTTTTTTCTCTCCTTTCTGTTTTTAGTTTTATTTTCATTCTCGTTTTCTCTCTGTCTCTTTCTCTCTGTCTGTCTGTCTGTCTGTCTCTCTCTCTCTCTCTCTCTCTCTCTCTCTCTCTCTCTCTCTCTCTCTCTCTCTCTCTCTCTCTCTCTCTCTCTCTCTCTCTCTCTCTCTCTCTCAGCTCGCTCGCTAAAGCAACTCACTCCAATAATAATAATAATAATGATAATAATAATAATAATAATAATGATAATAATAATAATAAATCGGCAGAAAGCAAGAAAAAGCTGCTCTTTCTCTCTCTCTCTCTCTCTCTCTCTCTCTCTCTCTCTCTCTCTCTCTCTCTCTCTCTCTCTCTCTCTCTCTCTCTGTCTCCCTCTGTCTCTCTCTGTCCCTCTCTCTCTCTATGATTTTGAGGATTTTTTTTTACTGCTTTTGAATCGTTATTTGTTAGGGTAGTTTTGGTATTATTGTTATTGTTACTGTTAGCATTATTGTTTTTCTTAATCTTATTATTATTGTCATTTTTCTTATTCTTATGTTTCTCCTTCTCATGTTTCCCCTATTAGTATCATTATCACCATTATCAGCAGCAGCAGTATCATTATTATATCATTATTGTTATTATTATCACCATCATTATCATTATTGCTATTATTATCACCATCATTATCATTATTGCTATTATTATCACCATCATTATCATTATTGTTATTATTATCACCATCACTATCATTGTTACTAGTACTATCACTATTGTCCTAATGATAATACTGTAATAACATCAACAACAACGACAATTTCGACAAAAATGAAAATATTTTGATCTGCAACAGAAGCAAAAGTATTAGTTGTGATCACAATAACATTTACAATAACAACAATAACAAAGAAAGTCTTACAAAAACAAAAGTTGTTTTAGTATCAACTTCCTTGATTGTATCTGGTTGGAAAGATTTTTTTGTGATTTTTTTCTCTCCTTTCTGTTTTTAGTTTTATTTTCATTCTCGTTTTCTCTCTGTCTCTTTCTCTCTGTCTGTCTGTCTGTCTGTCTCTCTCTCTCTCTCTCTCTCTCTCTCTCTCTCTCTCTCTCTCTCTCTCTCTCTCTCTCTCTCTCTCTCTCTCTCTCTCTCTCTCTCTCTCTCTCTCGCTCGCTCGCTCCTTAAGCAAACTAATAATAATAATAATAATGATAATAATAATAATAATAATAATGATAATAATAATAATAAATAAGAAAGCAAGAAAGCTGCTCTTTTCTCTCTCTCTCTCTCTCTCTCCCTCTCTCTCTCTCTCTCTCTCTCTCTCTCTCTCTCTCTCTCTCTCTCTCTCTCTCTCTCTCTCTCTCTCTCTCTCTCTCTCTCTCTCTCTTTCTCTCTCTCTCTCTCTCTCTCTCTCGATTGAATTCGAAAAAAAAACTAATTTCTCTGCGATTTCCCAATGGAATACTGCCTAATTAGATCTTACTTTTGCGTTGCGTAAAATGAAGGGAGGTGGAGGCCGTGAAGAGAAAGGGAAGAATGAAGAAGAAATTGAGAGAAGAAGAGAGAAAGGGAGAGAGAGCAATTATGATAATAAAAATAATACTTGTAAAAGTGACAATAATGCTGATAATAATGCTGATAATAACAGTAATGATAATAATGATAATGATAATGATAACAATAATAATAATGATAATGACAATAATGGTAATGATGACAATAATGATAATAATAGTAATAGAAATAACAATAACAATAACGATAATATTGATTATGGTAAAAAAATAATGATGAAAATAGTATGAATATCATTATCATCATTAATAACAACAATAATACTAATATGACATGGTGCCCCACAGCCGGAATAGTGAAAACCTGGAGATGTTTGGAATAGCAGAGAATATAACAAATTTCCTGTGAGATGTAAGGTGATCTTGGAAATTACAATTAACATCTTGGGAGCTTGGGAAACGTTCAAATTCAGAGAGGAATCATCCAGGGGGACAGTCTGTCTCCATTGCCGTTTGTGTTATGTGGGATTCTGTTGTTTATTCTGTTTATGTGTGATTGTGTTATTTATTGTTATTTATTGTGTTGTTTATTCTGTTTATGTGTGATTGTGTTATGTGGGATTCTGTTGACAGTGAGCTTGAGAAACGTTGGTGCTTCTCACTGACAGCTTGAGAAACGTTTATGCTTCTCATTGACAGTGAGCTTGAGAAACGTTTGTGCTTCTCACTGATAGTGAGCTTGAGAAACGTTTGTGCTTCTCATCGACAGCTTGAGAAACGTTTGTGCTTCTCATCGACAGCTTGAGAAACGTTGCTGCTTCTCATTGACAGTGAGCTTGAGAAACGTTGGTGCTTCTCATTGACAGTGAGCTTGAGAAACGTTTGTGCTTCTCACTGACAGCTTGAGAAACGTTGGTGCTTCTCACTGACAGTGAGCTTGAGAAACGTTTGTGCTTCTCATTGACAACTTGAGAAACGTTTGTGCTTCTCACTGACAGCTTGAGAAACGTTTGTGCTTCTCACTGACAGCTTGAGAAACGTTTGTGCTTCTCACTGACAGCTTGAGAAACGTTTGTGCTTCTCACTGACAGCTTGAGAAACGTTTGTGCTTCTCACTGATAGCTTGAGAAACGTTTGTGTTTCTCACTGACAGCTTGAGAAACGTTGGCGCTTCTCATTGACAGTGAGCTAGAGAAACGTTGGCGCTTCTCATTGACAGTGAGCTAGAGAAACGTTGGCGCTTCTCATTGACAGTGAGCTAGAGAAACGTTGGCGCTTCTCATTGACAGTGAGCTAGAGAAACGTTGGCGCTTCTCATTGACAGTGAGCTTGAGAAACGTTGGAGCTTCTCATTGACAGTGAGCTAGAGAAACGTTGGCGCTTCTCATTGACAGTGAGCTTGAGAAACGTTGGTGCTTCCCATCGACAGTGAGCTAGAGAAACGTTGGCGCTTCTCATTGACAGTGAGCTTGAGAAACGTTTGTGCTTCTCATTGACAACTTGAGAAACGTTTGTGCTTCTCACTGACAGCTTGAGAAACGTTTGTGCTTCTCACTGACAGCTTGAGAAACGTTTGTGCTTCTCATCGACAGCTTGAGAAACGTTGGTGCTTCTCATCGACAGTGAGCTTGAGAAACGTTTGTGCTTCTCATCGACAGCTTGAGAAACGTTGCTGCTTCTCATTGACAGTGAGCTTGAGAAACGTTGGCGCTTCTCACTGACAGCTTGAGAAACGTTTGTGCTTCTCACTGACAGCTTGAGAAACGTTGGTACTTCTCATTGACAGCTTGAGAAACGTTGCTTCTCATTGACAACTTGAGAAACGTTGCTTCTCATTGACAACTTGAGAAACGTTTGTGCTTCTCACTGACAGCTTGAGAAACGTTTGTGCTTCTCACTGACAGCTTGAGAAACGTTTGTGCTTCTCACTGACAGCTTGAGAAACGTTTGTGCTTCTCACTGACAGCTTGAGAAACGTTTGTGCTTCTCACTGATAGCTTGAGAAACGTTTGTGTTTCTCACTGACAGCTTGAGAAACGTTGGAGCTTCTCATTGACAGTGAGCTAGAGAAACGTTGGCGCTTCTCATTGACAGTGAGCTTGAGAAACGTTGGTGCTTCTCATTGACAGTGAGCTTGAGAAACGTTGGTGCTTCTCATTGACAGTGAGCTTGAGAAACGTTGGTGCTTCTCATTGACAGTGAGCTTGAGAAACGTTTGTGCTTCTCATTGACAGTGAGCTTGAGAAACGTTGGCGCTTCTCACTGACAGCTTGAGAAACGTTGCTGCTTCTCATTGACAACTTGAGAAACGTTGGTGCTTCTCATTGACAACTTGAGAAACGTTGGTGCTTCTCATTGACAGTGAGCTTGAAAAACGTTGGTGCTTCTCATTGGCAGTGAGCTTGAGAAACGTTGGAGCTTCTCATTGACAGTGAGCTTGAGAAACGTTGGTGCTTCCCATCGACAGTGAGCTTGAGAAACGTTTGTGCTTCTCATTGACAACTTGAGAAACGTTGGTGCTTCTCATTGACAGTGAGCTTGAGAAACGTTTGTGCTTCTCATTGACAGTGAGCTTGAGAAACGTTGGTGCTTCCCATCGACAGTGAGCTTGAGAAACGTTTGTGCTTCTCACTGACAGCTTGAAAAACGTTGGTGTTTCTCATTGACAGTGAACTTGAGAAACGTTGTTGCTTCTTATGAATGGGTGACAAGGAAGTCAGAATTAAATATCTGTTATTCATGGGTGATGGTGAGTTAGGAATAGGATTATGACAATTACCATATGGGTTGTGTCCGTACTGAGATACGGAGCAGGCATCTTGAAATGGGTGAATTGAAGAAAATGGATTGGAAATAGAGGAAAATCATGAGAATGTATGAATGAATTGAAGAAAATTGATAGGATATAGAGGAAATTATGACAATGCATGGATGAATTGAAGAAAATTGATAGGGAATAGAGGAAAATTATGAGAATGCATGGATGAATTGAAGAAAATTGAAGGAAATAGAGGAATATTATAACAATGTATGAATAAATTGAAGAAAACTGATAGGAAATAAAGGAAAATGATGACAATGTATAAATGAATTGAAAAAATAGAGGAAATTATGACAATGCATGGATGAATTGAAGAAAATTGATAGGAAATAGAGGAAAATGATGATAATGTATGAATGAATTGAAGAAAATTGAAGGAAATAGAGGAAATTATGACAATGCATGGATGAATTGAAGAAAATTGAAGGAAATAGAGGAAAATGATGACAATGCATGTATGAATTGAAGAAAATTGATAACAAATAGAGGAAAATTATGATAATGTATGGATGAATTGAAGAAAATTGAAGGAAATAGAGGAAAATTATGACAATGTATGAATGAATTGAAGAAAATTGAAGGAAATACAGGAAAATGATGACAATGTATGAATGAATTGAAGAAAATGGATAGGAAATAGAGGAAAGTTATGACAATGCATGGATGAATTGAAGAAAATTGATAAGAAAGAAAGGAAAATTATGACAATGTATGAATGAATTGAAGAAAATTGATAGGAAATAGAGGAAAATGATAATGTATGAATGAACTGAAGGAAACTGAAGGAAATAGAAGAAAGTTATGACAATGCATGGATGAATTGAAGAATATTGATAAGAAACAGAGGAAATTATGACAATGTATGAATGAATTGAAGAAAATTGAAGGAAATAGAGGAAAATTATGACAACGTATGAATGAATTGAAGAAATAGAGGAAATTATGACAATGCATGGATGAATTGAAGAAAATTGATAGGAAATAGAGGAAATTATGACAATGTATGAATGAACTGAAGAAAACTAATAGGAAATAAAGGAAAATGATGACAAAGTATGAATGAATTGAAAAAAATAGAGGAAATGATGACAATGCATGGATGAATTGAAGAAAATTGATAGGAAATAGAGGAAAATGATGACAATGTATGGATGAATTGAAGAAAATTGATAGGAAATAGAGGAAATTATGACAATGTATGAATGAACTGAAGAAAACTGATAGGAAATAAAGGAAAATGATGACAAAGTATGAATGAATTGAAAAAAATAGAGGAAATGATGACAATGCATGGATGAATTGAAGAAAATTGATAGGAAATAGAGGAAAATTATGACAATGCATGGATGAACTGAAGAAAATTGATAAGAAATAGAGGAAAATGATGACAATGTATGGGGCGCTGCGTCCTAAGAGTGATACAGACATGTATTATTTAACTAGACAGAATTTATGACGTGACTTGAGCAGCTGCGAGGTTTACGTTCGAAGATAAAGAAAATAATTTAGAATGGTATGTGAGGAACTTCGTCAAGTCATCGATTCGAGGTGTTAGGCTTGTCGACACTCAAACTGTTGTTAATAAAAATGAAGTCAAAAGGATATGGATGAAGAAGAGCAAGGGTAGAAAGAAAAATAATGTATGGTTTGTTAAAGATAAGCCGGAATCAACAGATGCTAAAGAGAGACGAAAGGAGTGGAGAAAAGATCTAAAAATAACAGAATCATCATCATGTGCAACACGAGAACAGAATCTCCGAACAAAACTAAAACACATCGGGAAATAAATCAACAGAATCATCATTTTGCAGGAAACGCGAAGAGAAAGACGAAACTCTACATAGCCAGCGAGTGCTAGAAGACGACACAGAACGAATAGAAATGACAACACGACACGGCGAGGCTGGAATATTGGAATTTATGCAAGGAATACAAACTAGACGGGGCATAAAAATGGCACGAGTATTCCCCGGACGGTCTTGTGGACAAAATTACGAAATGAAGATGTTATAGAAGGTGGATATCCACTGTGATGATGTTATTGAGGTAAGGAAACCTGGCTTTGTTTTTTTTTGTGAATAAAGGAGAGAGAAAATGCATAACCGTGGACGTTGTTGTAAAAGGTAGATAGTAGGAATAGTGAGAAGGAAAAAGAAAGAGAGAAAGTGGAGAAATGTGAGATCTGAAGAGGTAAATCAAGAGCATTTGGAACATGAGAAGTGTAGACGTATAACGAAAGTGTAAAAGTATAACGAAAGAAGTAGACATTCAGAAAAAAGAAGAATATATAACGAAAGAAGTAAACGAACATTTAGAAAAAATATATATATATATATATATTACACTGAATACAGCACTTTTACAGAAGACATTCTTACGAACAGCCAGTACATTGAGGAAACTACTTGACCACTGATAGAGAATGACCCCAAGAGACTTAGGTCATCGG
This sequence comes from Penaeus vannamei, assembly GCF_042767895.1. Lineage (NCBI taxonomy): Eukaryota > Metazoa > Arthropoda > Malacostraca > Decapoda > Penaeidae > Penaeus > Penaeus vannamei. Next base: position 42,985,809 of record NC_091560.1, read on the forward strand.
TTCTGACCCTCTCCCTCAGGATGTAGTTGGGCAATGAGAGCTGCCTGTACTTAAAGCAGAAATAATAAAAATGATACTACTACTATTAATAATAATAATGGTAATAATGATAATGATAATAATAATTATAGTAACAATAATGATAATGATGATAATGATAATGATAATATTAATGATAAAAATATTGATGATGATGATATGATGATGATAATAATAATAATAAAATAACAATAATGATAATGATATTACCAATAATAATGAATTTACTGGTAATAACAATGATAATAATAATGAAAATTGAAATTAAAACAGTAAAAGTGATGTTAATAATGATTGTGATAATCATCATGACAATGATGAAGATGATTACGATGAAGATAATAATGATTATAGTAATAATGATAATGATTA
>NC_091560.1:42991219-42998719 GCF_042767895.1 Penaeus vannamei
AGAAGGAGGGGAAGAGGAGAGGAATAGGGGTAGAAGAGGGGGAGGGGAGGGATGGGAGGAGGAGGGGTAGAAGGAGGGGAAGAGGAGAGGAATAGGGGTAGAAGAGGGGGAGGGGAGGAGGAGGGAGGGGGAGGAGGGGTAGAAGGAGGGGAAGAGGAGAGGAATAGGGGTAGAAGAGGGGGAGGGGAGGGATGGGAGGAGGAGGGAGGGGGAGGAGGGGTAGAAGGAGGGGAAGAGGAGAGGAATAGGGGTAGAAGAGGGGGAGGGGAGGGATGGGAGGAGGAGGGAGGGGGAGGAGGGGTAGAAGGAGGGGAAGAGGAAAGGAATAGGGGTAGAAGAGGGGAGGGGAGGGAGGGGGAGGAGGGGTAGAAGGAGGGGAAGAGGAGAGGAATAGGGGTAGAAGAGGGGGAGGAGGAGGGAGGGGGAGGAGGGGTAGAAGGAGGGGAAGAGGAGAGGAATAGGGGTAGAAGAGGGGGAGGGGAGGGATGGGAGGAGGAGGGAGGGGGAGGAGGGAGGGGAAGAGGAGAGGAATAGGGGTAGAAGAGGGGGAGGGGAGGGATGGGAGGAGGAGGGAGGGGGAGGAGGGGCAGAAGGAGGGGAAGAGGAGAGGAATAGGGGTAGAAGAGGGGGAAGGGAGGGATGGGAGGAGGAGGGAGGGGGAGGAGGGAGGGGTAGAAGGAGGGGAAGAGGAGAGGAATAGGGGTAGAAGAGGGGGAGGGGAGGGATGGGAGGAGGAGGGAAGAGGGAGGGGGAAGAGGGGAAGAGGAGAGGAATAGGGGTAGAAGAGGGGGAGGGGATGGAGGGGGAGGAGGGGTAGAAGGAGGGGAAGAGGAGAGGAATAGGGGTAGAAGAGGGGGAGGGGAGGGATGGGAGGAGGAGGGAGGGGGAAGAGGGGTAGAAGGAGGGGAAGAGGAGAGGAATAGGGGTAGAAGAGGGGAGGGGAGGGATGGGAGGAGGAGGGGTAGAAGGAGGGGAAGAGGAGAGGAATAGGGGTAGAAGAGGGGGAGGGGAGGGATGGGAGGAGGAGGGAGGGGGAGGAGGGGTATAAGAGGAGAGGAATAGGGGTAGAAGAGGGGGAGGGATACCTTGTTTTCAGTCTTTTTTTTTTCCAGTCATTTCTGTGAATCAGTGGCAAGGATAGACTGAATAAAAAGGGACTTGGGCTATTTCTCGAAGTTAGCAGAGGAAGAAGAGGAGTCTGTGAATCAGCTTACTCTCAGGACTTCTCAAGATGAATTCCTTTTCTCGAGATATTCTCTTCTGGATGATTCTCCTCAGCTCTGGTTTCATCTCCCGTCTAATTACATCTCCAAAATGGGTGTGGCAGTATGTTGAGGACATAAATCGGGAAATACATTCTTCAAAAAAAAATAAATAAAATAAAAAATAAAAAGTATTGAAAGTATCTCGGTAAATGCATTCTTCAAAAAAATAAATAAATAAAATATTGAAAGTATCTCAGTAAATGCATTCTTCAAAAAAAATATATATATATAATAAATAAAAAAATAAAAAATGAAAGTATCTCGGTAAATGCATTCTTCAAAAAAAATAATAATAATAAATAAATAAATAAAAAATGAAAGTATCTCGGTAAATGCATTCTTTAAAAAATATATATATATGATAAATAAAAAAATAAAAAATGAAAGTATCTCGATAAATGCCTTCTTCAAAAAAAAAAATAATAATAATAAATAAATAAATAAAAAATGAAAGTATCTCGGTAAATGCATTCTTTAAAAAAAACATATATATACATTAAAAGTATCTCAGTAAATGCATTCTTCAAAATAATAATAATAATAATAATAATAATAAATAAATAAATAAATATTGAAAGTATCTCGATAAATGCATTCCTCAAAAAAAAAAAAAAAAAAAAAAAAATATTGAAACTATCGATACTTCCGCTCCCCTTTCTCTTCGCCGAAACACGCTTTCTCCGTCTCCGAGACATGTCGCGAACTTTATCCAATAGTATCTAATTCATCCTAAGTCCCAGAGACAATGCAACGCAAAGCAACGATTGTTCAACTTTGCAAGATATCGCGGAAGAACTTAGAACTTACGAATTAGTTACCGATACGACCGTAGGGGTAATTAAGCAGAATTGTTACGACTATTAGCGTGAAAGGAAAAAAAAAATACAAAAAAGATTTGAAAGAAGCAAAAAGAAGGACTTTTTTGCTTCTTTTAGTAAATAATAACTTTGTTAATAATTTGTTAATTTAGTAAATAAATAACTTTGGGTATTTATCGAATTCTATCTGTTGTTTCTTTACACACATATATCCGCATGTATTTAGATTTTTTAATCTCCGTATGATTTACTAACCTTACGTAAAAGATCCAGTGAATTGATTGGCTGTTCGTTAAGAATTACGAAATTCAAACTCAATCAACTACTCGAGTGTATACTTTGTAAATTTCATTAAAGTCAACATTACATTACGAAATTTCTACTGCGAAGTTTTCGGAGGCTTGAGTCTTAACGCACGCCGGGGAGAGCTGTGTCCCTCCCCCCCCCCACCCAGGCAACAGCCAATTGATTAATGATGGAATTCCGGAATATTCCATATTTCCTAGGAATTCGCATTCTTTTTTTTCTTTTCTTTTCCTGTTTCTGTTTTAGATTTTTCATTTACTTTTTTTTTCATTTTTCCCATTTTTACTTTCTCGTTCTCGTTCTGTTTTTATTTTATTTTATTTGAATTATTCTTTTCACTTTTCCTTTCATTTTTCTCTCATTTTCCCTCTTTCTCCTCCTCCTTGTTTTTCTTCTTTTTTTTCTTCTTCTTCTTCTTCCTCCTCCTCTTCTGCTTCTTCTTCTTCTTCTTCTCCTGCTCCTGCTCCTTTTCCCTCTTCCTCCTTCCTCCTCTTCCTCCATCCATCCTCCTCATCCCCCCTTCCTCTTCACTCCTCCTACCTCCCTTCCTTCCTCATTCCTCCTCCTCTTTTCTCCTTTCTCCTCCCTCCACCCTCCTCCCTCCTCCCCTCTCCCACCTCTCTTCTCTCCTCCTCCCACTTCTTCTCTTTCTTCTTCTCCAACAAAAACTTCCACGTCGCCAAGAACTTCCATTTTACAAGATGTGTTCTTTTGTCTTTCGGTTCATTCATAAATTTATCGATAGGAAGTTTATTTGTTTTGTTTATGTTGTTCTTGTTTTTGTTTTGTTTCGCTTTTTGTTTGTTTGTTCGTTTTCCTTGTTAATTATATATATTATTAATATACCTCTTATTGTTATTATTATTATTTCTATAGTTGTAACATTCAGCATGAGCATAATTACTATCATTAGCTTTGGTATCATTACTATTAGTATTAGTGTCATAATTACTATTAGTAATAGTATCAAATTATTAGTAGTATTAGTATCATAATTACTAATAGTAGTATTAGTATCATAATTACTATTAGTAGTATTAGTATCATAATTACTAATAGTAGTATTAGTATCATAATTACTATTAGTAGTATTAGTATCATAATTACTATTAGTATTATTATCAATAATGTTAGCAATAGATTTATCGTTATCATTTATGTCGTCTTCTAGTTAGTACACCTATCATTATAGTTATTGTAAGAAATATATGCTACAGACAAACAGGTGAACCAGCAGTTTTCAGATCCTCTTAAAACTCATATTTTTGTCTGAAGAAATGAAAGGAAAAGCGAAATATAAGACGAATGGAAATGAAAAATCATTATTCCACGAAATTATAATTAGAAATGAGTACAGCATATATTGGTGACCCAAAATATCGATTAAGTAATGGGTAGGAACCTTAGTCAAGATTAGTAAGTTAACTAAAACTCCGTTACGGAAATATTCTCAAAAAAGAAAAATCAAAACATTGTAGGAACATGTGCTGTTGTGTGCTATGTGCCTCGCCTTACAACTTTTTTTTTCCCTCAGGTTGTTCGATATTTCTAATTATGAAACCTTGTCACTCGAGACGTGACGAGGAAAGCCATTCTGGGGAAGGAAAAAAAATTCTTTGGTGTCGCCTACAAACAGGTGGTTTATTCCCGTGCTCGTGCGTGGACACGGCAATGGCTAAGTTGGAAATGTAAATTGATACTTATGGATCAGGTTGATTGATGGAATAAATGGATCATCATCATTTTGAGTCGGTAAAGTGGATATTATGTCACTTTATTTCTTATACAGATTGTTTTGCTACTTTTTCATCTTCGTGGGGGGGAAAATGCTTGAAATTACATCCTTGTTATCATTAAGTGTCTCTTTTATAATCGATATCAGTCGTTCTGTTATTTCGAGAACAGCGACAGTTCATCAATCATTTGCAGAAATATAACTTCGTGTGTGAAAATCCTTCAGTCGCTCTGTTAAGTATTTCAAGAAGAACACCAACAGTTCATCAATCATTTGCAGAAATATAACTTCGTGTGTGAAAATCCTTTGAAACCAATTGCAATACGAAAAAAAAAATCTTTACGTAGTTCCTTGAAGTTCACAGTAAGACGATCGATCGAGTCACAGTACAGCCACCCCGGGAGATTCTCCGCAACAGAACCCTTGCTATGTTTAATTCCTCGCCAATGGTAGTCCTCCCCTTTGTGGATGCTGAGCCAGGTAGCCTCCAGCCCCCTCAGGCATTCCCCCCCCCCAAAGTCCTCCAGACGCTAGGCTCACACAGGACCGAGATCTGAGCAATCAAAAAGGGAGCTTAGAGGAAGGGGCCAGAAGGAGGAAGACTACGACTACCTAAGACTGTGCTGGATATTGCTGTTGGATATGACTTTGATCTCCTCGCGTGCTGTACGGAGGGTCAAGGTACATCCTCGTGTACGCAGTGATGACCAGTGACTTGTGAAGAACGTGCGAGGATGGGCGGTCTCCTTGATCCAAGCGACGGAAGCACTTTAACTGTCTGATTAAGTTATAAGCTAATCCATAAACCTGGGACTTCGTAGTTGTCAGTTTTGATACTGTTGTTATTATTATTATTATTATTTGTGAGGAGGGGCGTTCTCCTTGATCCAAGCGACGGAAGCACTTTAACTGTCTGATTAAGTTATAAGCTAATCCATAAACCTGGGACTTCTTGGTTATTAGTTTTGATACTGTTATTATTATTATTATTATTTGTGAGGAAGGGCGGTCTCCTTGATCCAAGCGACGGAAGCACTTTAACTGTCTGATTAAGTTATAAGCTAATCCATAAACCTGGGACTTCGTAGTTGTCAGTTTTGATATTGTTGTTGTTATTATTATTATTATTATTATTATTACCTGGGCCTTCATAGTTATTAGTTTTGATATTCTTGTTATCATCATTATTATTATTATTATTATTACCTGGGCCTTCTTGGTTATTAGTTTTGATATTCTTGTTATTATCCTTATTATTATTTCATCATCGTTATCATCATGATTTGAATCCATATTTGTGTGATCATTTCTGCGATATCATGTGAAATTAGAGTGTCTGTATATTAATGTTTACCTTGTAAGCTTGTTTGTATTGCGGAAAATATGTTCTTTACGTTCCATTTATTATTAATTTGTTCAATTAGATATCTCTGCTCATTTCCTGTTAATTTCTTGTGATTGATGTATGTGTTTAATTGATGTTTAGATTACATATTATATGATTTGATTATTTCCGGTGAGAGTTAAGAGTTGTTATTGTAATTATTATTATAATCAATTCCCATTATGATTAGTAGTAGTATCATCACTATTGTTTTTAGTATCATTACTGTCACAGTCATCACTACTTTCATCATCATCATCATAATTATTAGTATTATCCTTATTATTATTGTCATTGTCATTATCATCATCATTATTAGTATTATCCTTATTATCATTATTATCATTATTGTCATTATCATCATCATTATCATTATCATTATCATCATTATCATCATTATCATTATTAGTGTTATACTTATTATCATTATCATCATCATCATCATCATCATCACCACCACCATCATCACCATCACCACCACCACCATCACCATCACCACCACCATCATCACCACCACCATCAAAACCACCACCACCACCACCACCATCACCATCATCACCTCCATCACCACTACCATCACCACCACCACCACCATCACCATCATCACCACCATCACCATCACCACCACCATCACCACCACCATCACCATCATCACCACCATCACCACCACCATCACCACCACCATCATCACCAGCATCATCATCACCATCATCATCATAATCATCATCACCACCAGCATCATCATCATCACCACCACCACCACCACCACCATCACCATCATCATCATCACCATCATCATAATCATCATCACCACCACCACCATCATCATCATCACCATCATCACCACCATCATCACCACCATCATTATCATCACCACCACCACCATCATCATCATCACCATCATCATCACCACCATCACCACCATCATCACCACCACCATCATCATCATCACCATCATCATCACCACCGTCACCACCATCATCATCACCACCACCATCATCATCATCACCATCATCATCACCACCGTCACCACCACCACCACCACCATCATCACCACCACCACCACCACCACCATCACCACCATCACCACCATCATCACCACCACCACCATCATCACCATCATCACCACCATCATCACCATCATCACCACCACCATCATCACCATCACCACCACCACCACCATCACCATCACCATCACCACCACCATTACCATCATCATTACCATCATCATCATCATCACCATCACCACCATCATCACCATCATCACCATCGCCAAGATCATCACCATCACCACCACCATCATCATCACCAAAATCATCACCATCACCATCATCATCATCACCATCATCATCATAATCATCATCACCACCAGCTTCAACATCATCACCACCACCATCACCACCACCACCCCCACCACCATCACCACCACCATCACCACCATCATCATTAGCATCACCACCACCATCATCAGCGCCATCATCATCATAATCATCATCACCACCATCATCAGCGCCATCAGCATCACCACCACCATCACCATCATCACCACCATCACCAACACCATCATCAGCGCCATCATCATTATCATCATCAGCGCCATCATTATCACCACCACCACCACCATCATCACCACCACCATCATCATCATCAACACCATCATCACCATCATCATCATCACCACCACCACCACCACCACCACCACCACCACCACCATCACCACCACCATCATCATCACCATCATCATCATCACCATCATCATCATCATCATCACCATCATCATCATCATCATCACCATCACCACCATCATCACCACCGCCACCATCACCATCATCACCACCATCATCCTTTCGTTATATAAACCAGTCTCGGCATCATCATCATCACCACCACCACCACCACCATCACCACCACCATCACCATCACCACCATCATCATCACCACCACCATCATCACCATCATCACCACCACCACCACCACCATCATCACCACCAC
>NC_091560.1:43003719-43006219 GCF_042767895.1 Penaeus vannamei
TGTCTTCCGTGAAAGAAAACGGGTTCTTCCTTTCTCCGTGTCTTCCGTGAAAGAAAATGGGAATTCCCGTTTTCTTGTCGTTGTGAAAGAAAAAGGGTCCTTCTTTCACCATGTCTTCCGTGAAAGAAAACGGGTCCTTCTTTCTCCGTGTCTTCCGTGAAAGAAAATGGGAATTCCCGTTTTCTTGTCGTTGTGAAAGAAAAAGGGTCCTTCTTTCTCTTGTCTTCCGTGAAAGAAAATGGGAATTCCCGTTTTCTTGTCGTTGTGAAAGAAAAAGGGTCCTTCTTTCCCCATGTCTTCCGTGAAAGAAAATGGGAATTCCCGTTTTCTTGTCGTTGTGAAAGAAAACGGGTCCTTCTTTCCCCATGTCTTCCGTGAAAGAAAATGGGAATTCCCGTTTTCTTGTCGTTGTGAAAGAAAACGGGTCCTTCTTTCCCCATGTCTTCCGTGAAAGAAAACGGGTCCTTCTTTCTCCGTGTCTTCCGTGAAAGAAAATGGGAATTCCTGTTTTCTTGTCGTTGTGAAAGAAAACGGGTCCTTCTTTCTCTTGTCTTCCGTGAAAGAAAATGGGAATTCCTGTTTTCTTGTCGTTGTGAAAGAAAAAGGGTCCTTCTTTCCCCATGTCTTCCGTGAAAGAAAACGGGTTCTTCCTTTCTCCGTGTCTTCCGTGAAAGAAAACGGGAATTCCTGTTTTCTTGTCGACGTGAAAGAAAATGGGAATTTCTATTTTCTTGTCGATGTGAAAGAAAACGGGTTCTTTCTCCGTGTCTTCCGTGAAAGAAAATGGGAATTCCTGTTTTCTTGTCGATGTGAAAGAAAACGGGTCCTTCTTTCTCCGTGTCTTCCGTAAAAGAAATTGGGAGCGAATTAGTAAAAGGAAGAAGGAGCAAGTAAAAATTGACAGAGGAAGAGGATGGAAGGGTGAAAGGAACGAAGAGTGAAAAGGAAGAATGGTAGGAGGAAGGGGTGAAAGGAGTGAGAACAAAAGAGAGGGGAAGGGAAGACTAAGGTAGAATGAAAAAAAGAAAGAGGGCGAGGGATAAAGAGAAAGGATATAAGGGGAAAAAGAATAAAAATAAAGGAGGGAAGGAGAGTTAAAAGATGAAAAGAAGGTATGGTGAATGGGGAGAAACAATGAAGAGAGTGGAGGAGGGTGAAAGAAGAGAAGAGAGAGAGGGAGAAATGTGAAAAGAGGGAGGGAATGAGTAAAATGAGAAGTGAGAAAAACTGGTACGCATTCGAGAAGAACGTGTTAATGTTATCATTGATTATTAAAGATTCTAAAACTGTTTGATATCTATTTAATAGATTAATGTATCAAATCTCTCAACATTCCCTCATGCTCTTCCCTCCCTCTCCCTCCCTCCCTCCCTCCCTTCCTAGTAAACTAGTAAATAAAAGCTAGTAAAATAAAAGAAGCGAGTGTGAATATTTACAAAGGGGACGAATTCATAGTCATGGGAAAAGGGGAGTGACTATTTTCAACCATGAAAACTTTCCTATTTTTTCGTAGCTTTTGGACTTTTTGAATAAGAAACGAATTGTTGAATAAACTTGTTACCTGGGATAGAAAAAAAAATGTGTGATACTTTTTTACACATTCAAGACAAACATTACGTATTAATCTTTATTATATGTACATGTTTTTCTCTATCTATACTATACTTACAATCGCCCCCCCCCCACACACACACATACTACGAATGTATAAATAAGTACACACACAAATAGACTGTGTGTGCGTGTGTGGATGTGTTTGTGTGTACCTGTACAAAATACTATATTCGAAAAAAAAAGCATTTAAACATAATAAACGTACAGACATAAAGTTAAACCAACTTTATTAGATCTTCATTTATCTATTTAAAAATAGACGGACTAGATAGATAGATAGACCCCTTGCTTAGCTCTAAGGCTAAGGCTATGGAGAGAGGGGAAAGGGAGATGTAACCAGAGAGAGGAAGAAAAGAGAGGGAGAGAATGAGAAAAATCGAGAGAGAGAGAGAGAGAGAGAGAGAGAGAGAGAGAGAGAGAGAGAGAGAGAGAGAGAGAGAGAGAGAGAGAGAGAGAGAGAGAGAGAGAGAGAGAGAGAGGAAAGTTAAAAGTTTCTAAATTTCTAAACAACACAATGTATAGAAGAAAAAAAAAATCAAACGAAAAAGAAAAAAAAATCAGACCCCCCCAAAAAAATAAACAATATAAATCCTCAGCCCCCAGAACCCCCCCCCCCCCTAAAAAAAAGAGAAAAAAAAACTAAAGTAAACAATATAAATCCTCAGCCCCCGCCCCCCCAATATATAATAATAATAATAATAATAATAATAATAATCATAATAATAATAAAAATAATAATAATAATAATAATAATAATAATAATAATAAAATAAAACTCCATTGCCCAAATCTAGCAGAAAAACTATCTTCATAATAACAAGGAAAACGTCAAGACCTCCAGCACGTGACCCAAGGAGAGAGATGAGAGAAGATGCTCACTTCCCAG
>NC_091560.1:43011219-43016219 GCF_042767895.1 Penaeus vannamei
AAGATGATTAGTAATCTATTGTGAATCTTGAATGATATCAGGCAATAATTATTCAAGAAAAATATATAAATTGTTATTAGTGGTGAATAAAGATAATGGTGATGATGATGATAGTGATGATAATGTTCATTGTTATCATTATCTTTGCTATTATCATTATCATTGTCATTTTCATTATAATTGTTATTACTATCATTATTGTTACCATTGTTATTTATCTTGAATCATCATCTCCATTATTATCATTACTATCATTATCATTATCAGTTACTATCATTATTATCATTATCATTACCATTATTATTGTCATTATCATGATGATTATGATGACGATGCATATGATTATTATTATCATTATGATCATTATTATTCTTATCATTATTATCATCATTATCATAATCATTATTGTTGTTATTGTCACATTATTGTTTTTATTATTACTAGTATTTCGAATGTTATAATTTTCATTGTTATTGTTCAGATTATTATCATCATTATTCCTACCTTTTTCATTATCATCATTAATGATATTGTTCTTGTTATTGTTTTTGCTGTTGTCAACATCATCAACATCTTCACAATCATCATCACAATTGTCATACTCATCATTATCATAATCATGATTATTATCAATTATCATCAGTATCATCACCACCACCATCTTCATAATTATCGTAATCATCACAATCATCAGCTTCATGATCACCATCATCATAGTCATCATCAAAATCTATCATCATCATCATAATCATAATCATCATCACAATAATAATCATCACCATTATTTTCATTATTATCATTATCATCATTATCACTATCAAGATCAAATAATATTCAGGAATTAACATTTACAAATATAATAATCATGATAAAAAATAAAGGAAAAAATTAAATAACCACAATAGATAATAAAAGATGAAGAATCAATAACAGATAAAATCCAAGATAGAAAATAAAGATATCATTAATACTTAAGACAAAATTATATTAATGTTAAAAACCATTAATGTTTTTATAAACAAGAATAAAAATGACGCGGGAAATATGAGGACAATAGCGTTCATAATCATAAAAAAAAGTTAAGAACCACAAATAAATCATAAAATCAATACTCAACATTTGAAAAAAATAAAGTAGAAAAAAACATTAAAAAACAATTAAAAAACAACAGTAATGCACCCCAAAATAACGAAGAAAAAAAAAACGAAAAACAACATTAAACAGAGAATTCACGCGGGAAAGAATCGCCCAAGATTCGAAACGTCCAAAAGCGAAGCTGCAAGTGACACACCGAAGCTTCGAGTCTTTTTTTTCTTCAAACCCCATTAACCCTCCGGAGCCCAAACACACCTGCTCAGCCAGTCTGTCACTAACGGAGACAATGAAATTCCGACAGCGAACGTCCGCGTGTGTCGAGAACAGCTGATGGCATCCTGGAGAAAGAGGATGTGGGGGGGGGGAGGGGGAGGTGTAAAGGGAGGAGGAGGGGGTGGAGGGTAGTGGGTAGTGGGTAGACGAGGGGATAGGGAGGGGGTAGGAGGAGGGGTTGTGGGTAGTGGGTAGAAGGGGTAGACGAGGGGATAGGAGGGGGTAGGAGGAGGGGTAGTGGGTAGTGGGTAGAAGGGGGAATGGGAGGGGGTAGGAGGAGGGGTAGTGGAGTAGAAGGGGGTAGAAGGGGGAATGGAGGGGGTAGGAGGAGGTAGGGAGAAGGGGTATGGGTAGAGGATAGGGGTAGGGGTAGGTGTAAAACGGAAGAAGAGGGGGTAGATGGAGGATAGGGGGACGGGGTATGGGTAGAGGAGAGAGGGTAGAGAGTAGGAAGAGGTAGGGGAGGGGTTAGGAGGAAGCAGGGAGAGGGGGTTGGTGGTAGGGGAGAGAGTAGGAGGAGGTAGGGTGGGGGGTAAGAGGAGGTAGTGGGTGTGGGTAGGGGAAGGGGTACGGAGGAAGTAGGGTGGGGGTATTGGTAGGGGAGGGGTGGGAGGAGGTAGGGAGGGGGTAGTAGGTAGTGGGTAAGAGGAGGTAGTGGGTGTGGGTAAGGGGAAGGGGGAGTATGGGTAGAGGAGTAAGGAGCTAGGGGTGGTAAGAGGGAGGGAGGGAAAGGGTGTGCGTAGAGGACCGTTAAAGACAGGAGAGGGGGAGGGGGTGGGAGGGGCTAGTCTCTTTTTTGAATATTGGCGGGAAAATGGAAGACGTGGGGCGTGGGCTTCATACGCTTTTGTTTTCTGTCTTTTTCTTTCGTTTTTTTTTCGTTGCTTTTTTGTTTTGTTTTGTTTTGTTGTCCTGTGTTTCTGATTTTACGGTCTTTCTCTCTCTCTCTCTCTCTCTCTCTCTCTCTCTCTCTCTCTCTCTCTCTGTCTCTCTCTCTCTCTCTCTGTCTCTCTCTGTCTCTCTCTCTCTCTGTCTCTCTCTCTCTCTCTCTCTCTCTCTCTCTGCTCTCTCTCTCTCTCTCTCTCTCTCTCTCTCCGTTTATCTCTCTTATCTTTCTCTCTCTGTCTCTCTCTCTCTCTCTCTCTCTCTCTCTCTCTCTCTCTTTCTCTCTCTCTCTCTCTCTCTCTCTCTCTCTCTGTCTCTCTCTCTCTCTCCTCTCTCTCTCTCTCTCTCTCTCTCTCTCTCTCTCTCTCTCTCTCTCTCTCTCTCTCTCTCTCTCTCTCATCTCCATCTCTATCTATCTATCTATCTCTATCTCTGTCTGCTCTCTCTCTCTCTCTCTCTCTCTCTCTCTCTCTCTCTCTCTCTCTCTCTTTCTCTCTCTCTCTCTCTCTCTCTCTCTCTCTCTCCATCTCTATCTATCTATCTATCTCTGTATCTCTGTCTCTCTATCTATCTATCTATCTTGTTATCTCTCTCTCTACCTATCTATCTATCTATCTATATAACTCTCACTCTTACTGTACGCTGTCATTATATCTAAGAACCATTGTATATAATGGAATAAAATATTTTGAACTTTGACTAGATTCTCTCTGGCTCTCTCTCACTCACACAAATGAGCAACTTAATAATAATAAAAAAAAACAGAAATAAAAAACAGAAATAAAAAGAAAATAAGTAAAATGAAATAAGAATTATATTAAAGATAGATTCATTAACTAAATTATAATAGAAATAGATAAATAGAATAAAAGATAGAAATGAATTAAAAATAAGTAAAAATATAGGAAATAGATTTTAAAAAAGCACAGTAAGGAAATGAAATGAAACAAAACAAAAACAAAAACAAAAAAAACACTCAAGAAAACAATTGCATATTCACACAACCGCTGCATCTTCACACACACACACACGCACACACACACGTACACACACACGCACACACACACACACACACACACACACACACACACACACACACCCACCCACCCGCACACACACACACACACTCGCACACCCCCTCCCCCCCCCCACACACACACCCATATATATGTATATATTCTAACACTTCCTCTACAAAATTCGTAAATGACAAGAGGGGGAAGCAGACAGTTCATCGTTCATCGGAATTCTGGAACAAAGCTTAATCCTTTTTGCACCAATTGTGTCGTTGAGGGAAAAGAGCTAAGGGTCTGAGATTGACTTTGCAGCGGTGGGAGTGGAGGAGAGAGGGGTAGGAGGGGGGAAGGAGGGATGGGGGAAGGGGAGGGGTGAAAGGGGGAGGGAGGGAGGGGGAAGGAGGGAGGAGGGGGGGGGAAGAGGGGAGGGGAAGGGATGGGGAAGGAGGGAGGAGGGAGGGTGTGGAGGAGAGGGGGAAGGTGGGGGAGGGAGGGTGGGGAGGATAGAGGTGGGGGAGGGGGAAGTGGTGAAGGGGGAGGACGTGAAGAAAAGAGAGGGAAGGGAGGTGAAGGAGGAAAGGAGGGAAGAGGGGGAGAGGAGGGAAGGAGAGAGGGATGTGAGGGAAGGGGAGGAGGAGGGAAGGGGAGAGGGGGAGAGGGGGCAAGGGAGTGAAGAAAGGGATAGAGGGGAGGTGGGAGGGAGGAGGGGAGGGAGAGAAGGTGAGAGAGAAGGGGGTGGGGTGAGGGAGGGAGAGAAGAAAAGAGAGGGAGAGAAGAAGAGAGGAGATAGGGGGAGAGGGAGGGGGAGGGAGAGAAAAGGGAAAGAAGGAGAGAAGGGAGAGAGAGAGAGGGAGGGGAGAAGGAGCGAGAGGGGGAGGAGAGAGAGAGGGAGGGGGAGGCGAAGGAGAAAGAGAGAGAGAGGAGGGGGAGGCGAAGGGAGAGAGAGAGGGAGGGGGGAGGGAGGGAAAGAAGAAGAGAGAGGGGGGGGAGGAGGGGAGTGATTGAGTGAGCGAGAGGTGGAGGAAAGGAAAGAGGGGGAGTGAGAGAGAATGAGAGCGTGAGGTAGATAGAGAAACAGAGAGAGAGAGGGAGACAAAGAGAGAGAGGGGGGAGAAGTGGTAAGGAGAAAGAGAGAGAGAAAAGAGAGAGGGGGAGAGGGAGAGAAAGAGAGAGAGAATGAAAGAGAGAGAGAGAGAGAGAGAGAGAGAGAGAGAGAGAGAGAGAGAGAGAGAGAGAGAGAGAAATGAAAAAAAGAAAGAGAAAGAGAAAGAAAGAGAGAGAGAGAGAGAAAGAAAGAGAAAGAAAGAAAGAAAAAAAGAAAGAAAGAAAACAAGAAAGAGAAATAGAAAGAAAGAAAGAGAGAGAGAGGTAAGTATCACGTTATACGAAGTTTCTATTGTGTATACCCCCCCCCCTCTCGTTATGGGAATCTGAGTAGCTTTTTGTTTGTGTTGGTTTTGATGCTGTTGGTGGCTCTCTCTTTATGTCTGTTTGTTTTGTGTATTTGTCTGTAATCGCGATGATAAGGCAACAGTTATCATTATTAGTAAGAGTATTATGATTATGGTTCTTATTGACAGAAGTATGAGTATTAACATTATTATGGTACTTACTGTTTTCGTTATCATTAGTCTAATTATTATCACCGTCACGACCAATTTATTCATATTTGTTCTATTTCTTTTCTTTCTTTCTTTCTTTTATTTTATTTTTTTTCTTTCTTTCCATTTT
>NC_091560.1:43028719-43031219 GCF_042767895.1 Penaeus vannamei
ACACACACACACACACACACAGATATATATATATATATATATATATATATATATATATATATATATATATATATACACATATGTATTCACACACCTACGTATCGTACACATTGTATTTTAGCGACTCGGAGAAATGGGTGAAATGTAATATTTCTAAAGATTCAGCAATCATCAAGTGCAAACGACCTTCACCATCTTTTACTCCTCCACAATAAGAGCGAAAGGAAGCCACGTGGAGAAACATAACACGTGTAATAGAACACTTTAACTGTTAAATTCCTTCGCAATATGTAAGACCACTTAGAAGTTAGTGTCATCAGTATTACCTTCGTTTTTCTTTCTTTCTTTCTTTCTTTCTTTCTTTCTTTCTTTCTTTCTTTCTTTCTTTCTTTCTTTCTTTCTTTTTTTCTTTCTTTCTTTCCAACAACAACAACAACAACAAAAACAAGAATTACAAGAACAACAACAATTACAACAAAGACAATAACAACAATAATAACAACAACACCAGCAACAACAGCAACGACAACAGCAACAGCAACAACAACAGCGCACAACAACAACAACAACAACCTTTCTTTCTTTCTTTCTTTCTTTCTTTCTTTCTTTCTTTCTTTCTTTCTTTCTTTCTTTCTTTCTTATCTTTTCCCTTCTTTCTTTCTTTTCCTTTCTTTCTTTCTTTCTTTCTTTCTTGCTTGCTTTCTTTTCTTCCTTTCTTTCTTCTTTCTTTCTTTTTTTCTTTTTGTCTTTCTTTTTTCTTTTTCTCTTTCTTTCTCTTTTTCTTTTTCTTTCTCATTTTCTCTTTCTTTATTATTTCTTTCTTTCTTTTTCTTTCTTTCTTTCTTTTTCTTTCTTTCTTTTTTTCTTTCTTTCTTTCTTTCTTCCTTCCTTTCTTTCTTTTTCTTTCTTTCAATCTTTCTTTCTTCTTTCTTTCTTTCTTTTTTTCTTTTTTTTCTTTCTTTCATTATTTTTCCTTTTTCCTTTCTTTCTTTCTTTCTTTCTTCCTTTCTTTTTTTCTTTCTCTCTTTCTTTCTTTCTTTCTTTCTTTCTTTCTTTCTTTCTCTCTTTTTTTCTTTCTTTTTCTTCCTTCCTTTTTTTCTTTTTCTTTCTTTTTTTCTTTCTTTTTCTTTTTCTTTCTTTCTTTCTTTCCTTCTTTCTTTCTTTCTTTCTTTCTTTCTTTATTTATTTATTTATTTATATATTTATTTATTTTTAATTTATTTATTTATTTATTTTTTATTTTTTTTTTATTTTTTTTTTTTTTGGCTTCGTGTCTAAGGAAATGACACGTGTGAGTTAAGCATTCTGAATGGGCTGCCAGATCGCCGTCTCATTATCCTTAAACAATGGTCAATGTGAGACAGAACATTAATGGTAGCAATTAGAGTTGAGAGGGATGGCTGGCGAATAAATGCTAGACTGATGTTATTTGAATATGAGAGAGAGCGAGAGAGATGGAAAGAGAGAGAGAGAGAGAGAGAGAGAGAGAGAGAGAGAGAGAGAGAGAGAGAGAGAGAGAGAGAGAGAGAGAGAGAGAGAGAGAGAGAGAGAGAGAGAGAGAGAGAGAGAGAGAGAGATGGAAAGAGAGAGAGTGAGAGAGAGAGAGAGAGAGAGAGAGATGGAAAGAGAGAGAGAGAGAGAGAGAGAGAGAGAGAGAGAGAGAGAGAGAGAGAGAGAGAGAGAGAGAGAGAGAGAGAGAGAGAGAGAGAGAGAGAGAGAGAAATGGAAAGAGAGAGAGAGATGGAAAGAGAGAGAGAAAGATATAGAAAGAGAGAGAGAGAGAGAAATGGAAAGAGAGAGAGAGAGAGAGAGATGTAAAAAGAGAGAGAAAGAGAGAGAGAGGTGTAGAAAGAGAGAGAGAGAGAGAGAGAGAATAAGAGTGAGTGAGAGAGAAAGAGAGAGAATAAGAGTGAGTGAGAAAGAGAGAGCGAGAGATGGAAAGAGAGGGAGAGAAAGAAAAGAGCGAGAGAGAGCGAGCGTTTGTCTAAGATTACTCTCGGATGTGCTACCTCTCTCCTGTCATAAATATTAAATGACATTCACCACAGCGTCGAGAGAGTGAGACGAAATTCAGATTCAGCATCATTTTCATTTCAAAAAAAATTAAGTCACACATTTCTCTCACGTGCACAAAATTTCAACAAAGCTAAGACCGAGAACTTTGCATGCCCTATCTCTCGGGATGTGAGTCAATCATGCTTGCAATGAAATAAAATAACACACAAATATTGGTTTTACTTATTGATTCGGCGCCGATGACGTAACTTCATATAAATAGCATTTTTTAATATTTTTTTTATTTAAAGAGACTTAACCCTTCGTTGATTGGATTCAGTATCCACGTGTATGCCTTCCCCCCCCCCCTTCCCCACCCCCTCCCACCCCCCCTCCTCCTGGTCTGTTGCAAGTTGCATGCTGTTCGTAAAGGTGACGGTGAGAAGTTGCGTGTCCGTTAAAAGTTTGGAAAATTAGGCATTAGTCTTTTAAAAGAGGAGAGAAT
>NC_091560.1:43038719-43041219 GCF_042767895.1 Penaeus vannamei
GAATTTTCAAAAAATACCATTCATAATATTCTTAAATTGCTCCCGCTCACATCGTGAAAAAAATATTAGAATACAAAAGATTTTTTTTCTAAATTATTGCCTCTCAATATGGCCTTGAATTTTAACCAGACTTGTTCATGATATCTCAGATATCGCTGCCACCACCAAGAACCTTCGATTTTTTAAAGAATTCTTGAGAAAATCCAATCTAATTTTACCTTAAGATGTTTTAATCAAGGTGACTTCTAAATAAGATTCGTGGGTTGGCTTTATTAAATTCATTCCTTTCTTGTCAGTCGTAGGAATATAGCTTTCTGTCTTATTCCAATTTATTTATTTTATAATCATTTGAAATAAACAAGTGGTGTATTACTATTTTTTATTATTTTTATAGTAATGAATTTAAGAAAATAAATTTAAAAATTCAGTAAATTTAATTAAATCCTATGGCTAACATCAATAATAATCATAAAAATATAAATCAAATAAAACTGATATCGGTCCGTTTTCTATACACGTCCTGTTCCAAATTTTGATATCTTTATTAAGGGCTATAAGATGAATAAATATCTTTATTATTGTACATTTCCTCTTTCAAATTTTGAAATTTATATTAGAAAGAATTAACATTTCAGGAATTCAATATGGTGACAAACTTTCAAATTTTGATATCTATTTTACAGTTACATTAACATTTTATGAATTTAAAAAGGATGACAAACTTTCAAATTTTGATATCTATATTACAGTCACATTAACATTTTATGAATTTTAAAAGGATGACAAACTTTCAAATTTTGATATCTATATTACAGTTACATTAACATTTTATATATTCAAAAAGATGAGAAACTTTCAAATTTTGATATCTACATTACATTTAAATCAACATTTTATGAATTCTAAAAGGTGACAAACAAAAATGGATCATAATGACTCAATTCACCTGGCTCTATCCTTTGACGATAAGGCAATCTATTCCTCCTTTTTAATTACAGACCCTTTCCTCATTACCATATCACTTTGATGGTAGTGTAGCATCCTTAATCTATTCCCGAAAGTAATGGACACCGTCACCCTCTACTAATTTCGGTGCCATATTACCAGGCCGAAGAAGAGATAGATAAATATTTTCTACAGAGAATGGTCGGCCCTGAAATCATGGTAGACTGGTGGTATTTTGTCATATTTTCCCCTAATTTTATGGGATGAGAGTCGGGACGTATCTATATGACACTGTTATGACAATTTAATGCCTATTTATTTCAACTTTCATCTAATTTTACTTATCAGTGTTCACAACTTTCACTTACGGGTCAAAATCACGATCTTTTTTTACCCATCACAGATACATGTGCGTGTTCACATATATTGTGTGTACGTATGTATGTATATATATCTATATATATATATATATATATATATATATATATATATATATATATATATATATATATATATATATATATATATATATATATATATATATATATATATATATATATATATATATATATATATATATATATATATATATATATATATATATATATATATATATATATATATATATATATATATATATATATATATATTTTAATCTCATCTATCTATGTTCTTCTTTTCTTTTTCTTTCTCTTTTTATGTGCAAATATACCAGCATATATTTATATTCTGTGATTACTATGACAATGTAAAAAAAAAAATAATAATAATAATAACAAATAAAATTTTAAAAAAATAAAAAGATACCACATGAGCGTAAAATTGTCTTTTTGTTCAATTGTGCTTAATCAACGAAAAAAAACTTCTTAGACCTTACCAGGATTGAAATTTGTAATAAAAATGTGCATAAAATTCGAGCCTATATCATTCCACTTCTCAAGATTATAGCGATAGATAGTAATTATCGATAAAAGTAGAATTAAAAGACGTGTATAGTAGAAAAAATAAAGATGGAGAGAGAGAGAGAGAGAGAGACGGAGAGAGAGAGAGAGATAGAGAGCGAGAGAGTGAGTGAGAGAGAGAGAGTGAGAGAGAGTGAGAGAGAGAGAGAGAGAGAGAGAGAGAGAGAGAGAGTGAGTGAGTGAGTGAGTGAGTGAGTGAGTGAGTGAGGGAGAGAGAGAGAGAAAGCAAAGGAGAGATCTATACATAATTAAACAGCGAAACATAAAAAAAAAATCTGACAAACAGACACATACGACAAACAGACAGATCCTATAGACACACACCTTGACTGAGGAATATATTATTGCACAACGGGATGCCAGAAACTTTTTTCTTTTCTTTTTTATCATTATTTTTGTTCATCTCACTTAAAGTCTCGAGGCAATATTGGAAACGGAACTCTAAAGATGCGTGGAAAGTTTCGCAGAAGTCATCCAACTTCAAAGTCCGCGATGACTGTTATTTCTTTCATCTCAAAGTCGCCGTACCTCGGTGACTATTTTTTCCTCTTTCCCGCCAAATTGTCACTCCGCTCGGTTTTGCGCGGGAATTC
>NC_091560.1:43061219-43066753 GCF_042767895.1 Penaeus vannamei
TTGAACAGTTCACTCATGAGTTACATAAGCCACTACTTATAAAGAGGGGTAAATAAGGTACTTATTATGAGTCACGAGGGAGAAGCTTTATAGAGCCTCTCTATCTGAAAACTCAAAAAGTCTCATAACTTTTTTTTTTAAGTACTACCCTCCTCTTTCCCTTCTTAAAACTCTATTTAAATCCCTGTTCAAACACGAACAACATATAATTTGGAAAGATGAAATATAAATTAATATTAATCTCGAATTTATCCGTTCTTAACTCACTTTGAAGAAAAATATCCACTTTCACATATTTCTCCTTCAAATACATATAACATAGAAAACAAAGTATTAAAGTTTAAAAAAACATTATTTCATATCCCTCTGCACTTCATCTATTCACAACCATCCCCCATTTTTAAGTGTTATTCATATCCCTCTGCACTTCATCTATTCACAACCATCCCCCATTTTTAAGTGTTATTCATATCCCTCTGCACTTCATCTATTCACAACCATCCCCCATTTTTAAGTGTTATTCATATCCCTCTGCACTTCATCTATTCACAACCATCCCCCTTTTTTAAGTGTTATTCATATCCCTCTGCACTTCATCTATTCACAACCATCCCCCATTTTTAAGTGTTATTCATATCCCTCTGCACTTCATATATTCACAACCATCCCCCATTTTTAAGTGCTATTCATATCCCTCTGCACTTATCTATTCACAACCATCACCCATTTTTAAGTGTTATTCATATCCCTCTGCACTTCATCTATTCACAACCATCCCCCATTTTTAAGTGTTATTCATCTTCTCTCACAAACTTTTCTCTCTCTCTCTCTCCAAATTTTAACAATGAATTCTCGTCGAAATGTAAGAGAGAAAATCCACTTAGGTGCAGCAGACGTGGCGGACTTAAAGGAGGTCGAGAGACAGCCCCAAGCTACGTTTTAAGTCTCATGTCTACTTGCAACACTTAGCCTATAGTGTTGGTTGGTTTGCGCTTATCACAGACCTTGGGGTTAGTTTGTTAGCCTTTTTAGTAGGACTGTGGTGTTAGACGTCACACGGCACATATACACACGGAGCAGAGAAAGAGTGAGCGTGAGAGAGAGAGTGAGCGTGAGAGAGAGAGAGAGAGAGAGAGAGAGAGAGAGAGAGAGAGAGAGAGAGAGAGAGAGAGAGAGAGAGAGAGAAGGAGTCGGTAAAGAGGGAGGGAGGGAGGGAGGGAAGGATGAAGAGTGAGAGTGAGAGAGAGAAAGACAGACAGAGAGAGAGAGAGATAGAGAGACATACAGACAGATAGACAGACAGACAGACAGGGAAAGAGAAAGACAGTCAATGATGTTAATCTGTTAGTGTTTATCAAAAAGCATAGTGTTTGTCCATAGGCTTTGGTGTTAGCTTCTTAGAGCTTATCACAGACCATGTAGTTGGTTTGTTAGCCTTTTTAGCACACTGTGGTGTTGTTAGTGCCTGTAATAGACCATGATGCTAATCTGTTAGTGTTTATCATAAATCATAGTGTTTGTCCATAGACTTTGGTGTTAGCTTGTTAGTGCCTGTCATAGACCATGCTGTCAATTTGTTACTGCTTATCAAAGACCTTAGTTTAGTTGGCTAGCAATTTTAATAGACCATAGGGTTGATTTGCTAGTTTATCACAGACCATGGTGTTATTGGGAGGAACGTTTTAGTCATCACACCATGAACGGGTTTAATCCAAGCTCGATAGCGCTCATGACTGTTCGTGGTCATTTGAAAGCATTTCGGAAATGACTTTCAGTTTGTCAGTGGAAATCATTGGCAATGGCGTCTGTTGTTTTTGCTATTTTTCTTTGTTTTGTTTCGGAGATAATGTTGTTTGTACGATTTTCTTCTTAATTATTTCATTCGACGACAACATGTCACTCGGTTACAGAGATATATACACACGCAGAACAGAGAGAGAGAAAGGGTGCGAGAGAGAAATAAGAAAGAAGACAGACAGAGAGATAGATAGATAGATAGAGAGAGAGAGAGAGTCGGTAGGAAGGGAGGGAAGGAAGGAGGGAGAGTGAGCATGAGAGAAAGACAAACAGAGAGAGAGAGGGATCAAGAGAGGGAGAGATAGAGACAGACAGACAGACAGACAGACAGGGAAAGAGAAAGACAGTCAAACTATGAAAGAGAGAGTGACAAAGAGACAGAGAGGGAGGGAGGGAGAAACAGACAAAGAGAAAGAGAAAAACAAACAGACAGAGGGAGAAAGAAAGAAAGACAGACAGACAGACAGACAGACAGACAGAGACAGAAAGACAGAGAGAGAGAGAGAGAGAGACAGAGGGAGAAAGACAGACAGAGAGAGAGACAGAGACAGACAAACAGACAGAGGAAGAAAGACAGACAGACACAGACAGACAAAGACAGAAAGACAGAGAGAGAGACAGGCAGACAGACAGAGAGAGACAAAGGCAGAAAGACAGAGAGGAAAAAAGAGACACACAGACAGACAAAGAGAGAGAAAGAGAGACAAACAGACAGACAGACAGACAAAGAGAGACAGACAGAGACAGACAGAGAGAGACCCTAATCCTGGGTAAATGCAAAAGCCCGCTGTCTTAGCCAAGCCCAAACACTATGCATATAAAATACACTCTCTGGCCCTCTCCGGTACCCCCAACAAACACAAAGAGTCACGTGCTTTCTTTGTTGTTAATTATTCAATGCTAAAACAAAGTACGAAAAAAAGTCTTGCCAGAGAACGGAAAGTGCGAGAGAGAGAGGGGGGGAGGGAGGGGAAGGGGGAAGGGGGAGAGGCAGACGGAAAGCGTGAGAGAGGGGGAAGGGGGGAGGGGAGGGAGGGAGGGGAAGGGGGAACGGGGAGAGGCAGACGGAAAGCGCGAGAGAGAGAGGGGGGGAGGGAGGGGGGGGAAGGGGGAAGGGGGAGAGGCAGACAGACAGACAATGCTGAGTAAAATATCTTTTTTATAATAAAGTTGATTTTAATCTTGAATACTTTTTTTCATTTCCAAATTTAAATGTTTATAGATAGGATCCAGGGCGTCGGGGTGCAGTCTGTATACCTGTATGAGATGCTAAAACAAAGTACGAAAAAAAGTCTTGCCAGAGAAACGGAAAGTGCGAGAGAGAGTAGGGGGAGGGGGAAGGAGGGGAAGGGAGGGGAAGGGGAGAGGCAGACGGAAAAAGTGAGAGAGGGAGGGGGAGGGAGGGAGGGGAAGGGGGAGAGGCAGACGGACAGACAATGTTGAGTAAGATATTTTTTTGGTAATAAAGTTGATTTTAATCTTGAATACTTTTATTAAATTCCAAATTAAAATATTTATAGATAGGATCTAGGGCGTGGGGGAGGGGGTGGAGTCTGTATACCTGTATGAGATGCTAAAACAAAGTACGAAAAAAAGTCTTGCCAGAGAACGGAAATTATGAGAGAGAGAGGGGGGGAGGGAGGGGAAGGGAGGGGGAAGGGGGGGAAGGGGAGAGGCAGACGGAAAGCGTGAGAGAGAGGGGGGGAGGGAGGGAAGGAGGGGCGGGGGAAGGGGGAGAGGCAGACGGAAAGCGAGAGAGAGAGGGGGGGGAGGGAGGGAGGGAGGGGAAGGGGGAAGGGGGAGAGGCAGACAGACAGACAATGTTGAGTAAGACATTTTTTTTTGTAATAAAGTTGATTTTGTACTTGAGTACTTTTATTCATTTCCAAAATAAAATGTTTATAGATAGGATCCAGGGCGTGGGGGGGGGGGGGTCTGTATACCTGTACAAGATGCTCTTAAAATAAATGAGATATTCGCTACAAATGTTATGAGTGCAGATGATGATGTCTGTGTTACCGTGCAAAGAAATACTTTTTCCGTCATTCACTATAAGCACTGTCTATGGGCATCCTCATGGTTCCTCTGAATCTTTTAATTATATTGAAAAAAATATCCAGAAAATATGGCACTTAAAAAAATCGTCTTAAACGGTTTAAATGACGATATTAACAAATCAAATGCAGAGCTAACTAAAATAATTAAGACAATCTTGAACAAATAGTCAACAAACTTGCCAGGATCACAGGAAATACTTCTGTCATTAAAAGACGTAATAATAACAGAACTAATATCATAATAATAAAAATAAAAAACGTAATAATAAAGGAGTTGAAATCATTCTCCACACAAACGTCATCTCATGCCACGATACTGGTCACGAATTCATAGCGAAAACACTTCATATAACGAAATCAAGGCGATCACCAGTCATAAAATGTTTTCATGACTTCATTACGATCCTTAGCCACTGTGTCGGCAAATTATAATCAAATAATTAACTCTTTTACAGATTATAAGCAAATATCCTTTCGTGATTAATAATAATGTAGATGCCATCACTCTCTCTGTTTATAAAATATGTTAGACGTCCTCCTACTCTATGGATAAAATACGATATCAAGAGTTATAACAGATTTTTTTAAAAGGTACAAGGCTCTCAAATGTCAAATCCAGAAGTTCCCAAACTTTTTTTCATTCTACGGCCCTCGACCAATATTTAATAAACCTTATATTCAGTGAGTTTTCAAATTGAATTGTTCCTAGTTATGAACAGTGTTGTGGTATCGATAGCAATAGGACATGAATACTGTATGGAAAGATTCCAATTTATTAATATGTGAAATGATTATATGTTTTTACTGTAAGTTAGATAAAATTCAGTTTAATTCGCTGTAAAAATATGCATATTGCTCCATGGCTCCATTCAAATCATTTATACATGCAGAAAAATGTATTATTTCAGAAATAGCTTAACTGATTGGAACTGGCATTAGCGCCAAACAAACTGAAATATTTGTTGGAATCCTAGAATTAAAACGAATGATTAAAATGGTTAGACTTCCCTAAAATTTGGAAAACTCACACAGCAAATTACAGCTTCCACATATTAGCAAACTGCAGATAGGATAATGCTCCCAACTGATATTTTCAGATTACAAATAGAAATAAAAAACATAATTCATATACAGTGAAACATTTGTACGAAACTATCACTCAACCAACAGAACCCAATCAGTCAAAAGACATGAGGTTATATCAACGAAAATCTTAGTCTCCTTTGGTGTCCCACAAGGAACTTTATTAGTCCCTGTCCTATTCACAACAGTCTTAAACGATCTGTCGACCATTGCCCAAAATTGCCCTCTTGTCGGATACGATGATGATTCGTAATTTATTCACACTGATTCCGTAAGCAATTAAATTAATTGATAAGAAAGACTCAAAAGCAAAAGCACAAGCAAAAGGATATTCTGACATCAATGGCCTCAACATAACTCCTAATAAGATAATCCATTTCCACATTTAGTCGCCAAAACACTTAAAATTCCTGTAGACATTACAATAGAACTGAAGGCTGCTACATAAAACCGGAGAGAGAGAGAGAGAGAGAGAGAGAGAGAGAGAGAGAGAGAGAGAGAGAGAGAGCTAACTACTATGGATATGCAGATCTCTGTCTTGCAAGCACTTCTTCTCAGCTTTCTTCCATATCTATACGGAGACACCTTAGGGGCCCC
>NC_091560.1:43069753-43077253 GCF_042767895.1 Penaeus vannamei
ATATTGGCTCTTACCTTTTCCCTTCGCTGTTCCAGGAACGAAAGGGATACTTTTCGTCCCCTCTGGAGCTCAGCCAAATAAGGAATGTCTGTGTCTGATCTTTATTACGATTTTTATCCTTCCAAATAAAACGGCGGGACTTTAAACTCTTCAGGATATGAGCGAAGGAAAGTAATCTCGATGGGAGGACTTTCCTTATGGCATGGGTTGGAGACGTTGACGAAGCAGTAAAGTTGGATGTAACGATTATGTTTAACCGATCAAAGATATTGACGAAAAGGTTGTTTAAGGATGTGGTGTTATATAAAATGTTTTACTGAGTACATGTGGGATTTTTTTTTTTTTTTTTTTTGATATAGTATCACAATAACATAATAGTAATAGGAGTCTGGTAAACTTATTACATATGCAAATGTTAAGAAAAGGAAAGAAAAGTCATTTAATAAGATACTTCCAATTAGAAAATCATGAAATGAACCTCATACTCCAACTTTTTTTTTTTTTTTTTTTTAGTCCTCCATGCTCCTCAGTTTCCAAAAATCTTTTCGAATTTTTCTTTCTATTTTTTCCTTCACCATCTGCCGGTCTGTTAACCCTTCCCCCCACCCACCCCACCCCCTTCATTCAACCCATCCACATTCCTGAACAAGATTACACGACACTCAACTTTCTTATGAATGGAAAAAGAAGGAAAACATTCGTTCACATATTTAAGGGGAGACTTGTGTAATGTTCTCTCACGCGTATAATAGAAGTCATTTACGAGTTGAATGAGCGCAAAAATAATGAATGAATGAGTCTCAGAGTTTATGTACTGTGCATCTTATAGTGCAGTGTCCCTTTTACATAAGTCTCCCGTCTCTGACACGACAATAATATTTTTTGAAAGGTATGTCTGCTCCACAAGGCGTTTCCTTTAACATGGAGAGAAAGAAAGACAGAGAGAGAGGGAGGGAGGGAGAGAGAGAGATAAACAGATAGAGAGATGGAGAGACAGAGGAGGAAAGAGAGTGAGAAAGGGGGAGAGAGAGAGAGAGAGAGAGAGAGAGGGAGGGGATGGGAGGGAGAGATGAGAGAGAGTGGGAGATGAGGGAGAGAGAGGGAGAGAGAGAGGGGAGAGAAAGAAATGCAGAGAGAGAGGGAGGGAGAGAGAGAGAAGAGGAAAGAGATGAGAGAGAGGGAGGGAGGGAGAGAGGGAGATGAGAGAGAGAGAGAGAGGGAAGGAGGGAGAGAAAGAGAGAGAGTGAGAGAGAAAGCGTAAATGTAGATTTATTTTTGGGATCTATAGGTTTGACAAATATTTTGAAAAATGATTTTATGATGCTTCTGCAGTCACCTTGGTTGTTGCATTTGTGGTTCATAGTAATGCTTTCAATGTTATTCTCTATCTATCTATCTATCCATTCTCTCTCTCTCTCTTTCTCTCTCTCTCTCTCTCTTTCTCTCTCTCTCTCTCTCTTCCTTTCCTTCTCTTCTCTCTCTCTCTTCTCTCTCTCTTCTCTCTATCTATCATATCATATCATTCATCTTCATCTCTCTTCATTCATCTCCTATCTCTCTCTCCTTCCTCTCTTCTCTCTCTCTTCTCTCTCTCTCTCTCTCCCTTTAATACCTTTCTAGGAATACATAGTCATATTTGGAGAAATAAAGAGGCCAGCAAGAGAGAGAGAGAGAGAGAGAGAGAGAGAGAGAGAGAGAGAGTTTGTGTGTGTGAGAGAGAGAGAGAAGAGAGAGAGAGAAAGAAAGAAAGAGAAAGAGAGAGAGAGAGAGAGAGAGAGTTTGTGTGTGAGAGAGAGAGAGAAAGAAAGAGAGAGAGAAAGAAAGAAAGAGAAAAGAGAGAGAGAGAGAGAGAGAGAGAGAGGAGAGAGAGAGAGAAAGAAAGAGAGAGAGAGAGAGAAAGAATGAGAGAGAGAGAGAGAGAGAGAGAGAGAGAAATGGAAAGACAGATATCACAACGAAGGTGTAGGGGGGGTGGGTAGCAGAACCATCGATTATTTGCCGATAACGATAACCCACAAGAGCGGAACCTTTGTGAGAATTTTTCCTTCGATAACTTCCCGCCAGAGAACAACCGATCTCCCTGTTTTTCTTTCTTTCTTTCCACACAAACGGACACGTTAAGCACAGACGGCTTTCCCCCCCAAGTCTCGCCACCCATTCGGACGCGTAGGAACCCGGATGTCCGTTCGGCTTACTTACGACATCGTTTGTTAAGGAGACTTACACAAGTCGTTCTCGTACTCGTCCGATTGTGTGCCCGGACTCCCGAAAGTGCAAACTTGCTTGTCCGAAAGCGTGCTTGAAGATTAGCCAAGACAGCTTTCCTTGAAGGGTGCTTCAGAGGGTACAATGTCCCAACGCGTCCGAATCCGTACTTGAACACGTATTAATCCGCTATCAAGCATGGTTATCTGAGTGAAAGACTGTGGTGTTTCCTGCAAAGATAGAAAGTAATAATAAAAAGGAAGAAAGAAAAGTGGGAGATAGGAGGGACAAAGGAGAGGAAGAGAGATGGGGGAGATAAAGAGAGAGAAAAGGAAGGGGAAGAAACAGAGAGGAGAGAAAAGGGGAGAGGTTCAGACAGACAGACAGACAGAGAAACATACAAAGAAAAAGAAGGACTAAGAAAGAAAGTAGGAAACAAAGAGGGAAAGGGAGAAAAAAAAAAAATAGGCACACAGAGAAAGACGAAGAAAATAATCAAGCAGAGAAAAAGAGAAAGAAAGAAAGAAAAGCAAATAAAAACATAAAGAAAATAAAGTCAAGAAAAGAATAACAATAACACACAAAAAAAAATTAGCATCGATCTTTTGCACAAGAGCTATGAGTTCACCATAACGGGGTTAAGACGTGTTTACTCTCAAAAAACAACAACAACAAAAAAGACTCGCACATATATTCGTACGTGCGTGTATATTGTATAATGTTTGTATGTTTAGAGTGAAGTCTTTTATTTAGAAATTGTGTTTCGCTGAAGGAAAATGCGCGACATGTGGATTCTAGATGTAACATGTTTCGTGCATGTTACAAATTTCTATTATGCTTGGGTTTAGACTATTAATGTATTCATTAATCAGGCAGTGTAATATAAAACACAAGGAATACATTTATGACCGTATTTTTTTCCTTTTTTTTTTAGATTATACTAATTCCAACTACAATAAATAAATAAATAAATAAATAAATAATCATGTCAGACAGATATATATTTTTTGAAGACCGATTTATATTTTTGGAAGACCGATATATATTTTTTGAAGACCGATATATATACATATATCTTTTTCATACTAATTCGGCTCCTAATTTCTCCCACCTTGACGAGAAATATAAATAACCTTTATTTCCTTACCCTAATACACTCTATGGATCTGAATTAATTAGCTATGGCTTGGCTAAGACGAACCGCTCTTTATGACTCACGTAACTGCTTGTTCGAGAGGCAAAAATACCTCTTTAGTGAAGGGTCTGTAATTAAGTTCTGTAAGATGAAAGAGATTATTTTCTAAGTATACATGGATGGAGATGACGTGGTGTACAAAAGAGGGTACATGTACACATAGGTGTAAGTCAATTTACACATGTACGTCCCTTGTTATCTGGGTTTTTTCCCCTTTCCCTTATAGCATTTTCCTCCTTCCGTCTCTCCTTCTTTCCCTTTTCTCTCCCCTCTCTCCTGCTTTCCCTTCCTTATAGCATTTTCTTCTTCCTATCCCTCTTTCTTTCCATTTTCTCTC
This sequence comes from Penaeus vannamei, assembly GCF_042767895.1. NCBI lineage: Eukaryota > Metazoa > Arthropoda > Malacostraca > Decapoda > Penaeidae > Penaeus > Penaeus vannamei. Next base: position 43,073,491 of record NC_091560.1, read on the forward strand.
TTCTCTCTCCTCTTCTGCCCTCGACTTCTCTCTTTCTTCGCCTCCTCCTCTCTTACCTTCCTTCCTTCATACCTTCCTCCCTCCCTCCCTTCCCCTGTCCTCATTCCGCTTCTAGCCTCAACTTCTTTTCCCCTCACCTCGTCTCCCCTCCCCTCCCCCCCATCTATCTTCTCTATCCTCTCCTCCCATGTCATCCCCTTTCTTTCTTCTTCTCCATTCTTCCCTCTCCTTTTCCTGCTCTCCTTCTCCTAACCCTCCCCTCTTCTCTACTTCTCTCCCTTCCCTCTCTTTCCTTCTCTCCTTCCCCCGTCTTTCCCTTCTCTCTCCTTCCTTCTCTTTCCTTTTCTATCCCTTTATTCCCCTCCCTTCCTTCCCTCACTTTCCCTCTCCTCCTTTCCCTCCTCTTCCTTCTCTCCTTTCTTCTCCCCTTTGCTTTTTCCCCTCCCTCAACCTTCCCCAAACTTTCTTTCTCCTTTCCCTCTATTTCCCCCTCGCTTCCCTCCTCTCCCTTCCCTTCCCCTTAATTTCCCATTTCCCTCATTTCTCCCTCCTCTTTCCTTCCTCTTCTCTCCTCTGTCCCCTTCCTCCTCCCTCCCTTCTCAAACCTCTTCTTCCCCCCTTCCCTCCCCTCTCTTCCATCCCCTCTTCCACCTTTCTCCTCCCTTTCTCTCCCTCTCCCCTCTCCCTCTTCACCTCCTCCTCTCTCTCCACCTCTCCCCATCCTTCCTTCCGACCCCTCCACTCCCATCCTCCTTTCTCTCCTTTCCTCGCACCCCCTCCCCTCCTTTCCATCCCCTCTCCTTCCTCCTCCTTCCCATTCCCCTCCTCTTCCATCCCCTCCTCCTTTCCCCTTTCACTCCCTTTCCCTCCTCTCCCCTCCACTCCCCATCCCCTCTCCTCACTCTCTCCCCTCTCCTCCTTTTCCCCTCCCCTCCCATCCCCACCCTCCTTCCCACCCCCTCCAACTTCCCCACTCCCTCCTTCCCCCTCCTCTCCTCCTCTCCTCTCCTCCTTCCTTTCCCCTCCCACTCCCCTCCACTCCCTCACCCCCTCCCCACCCTCCTTCCCTCCTCTCCCCTCCTCCTCCTTCCTCCTCCGTTCCCTCCCCTTCCTCCTCCTCCTCCCACCCTCCTCCTTCCCATCCCCCACCCCTCTCCCTCCTCTCCCTCTCCCTCCCACCCCCTCCACTTCTCCCACCCCTCCTTCCCTCCTCTCCTCCCTCTCCTCCTTTCTCCCTCCCCCCACTCCCCTCTCCACTCCCATCCCCTCTCCTCCTCTCCTCTCCTCCCCTCTCCTCCTCTCCCCTCTCCTTCCTTCACCGCCGCGTAAATCAGGTCCCCTCGGCGGCGCTCGTTCTCGGAAAGGGTCTCTCTCGACGAGCCACTTCCGCCTTGGTGTCCGTACGAGGGATGTTTACGTACAGGGAGGGGGAAGGGGGGAGGGGGGGAGGACTCTACCTGAAGGGGGTGGAGGCTCTTCTAAGCTTTTTTTTTTTTTTTTTTTTTTTTTTTTTTGAATGGGGGGTAGTGGGGATTGGTTGGTTGGTTATTGATTCTTGCTTTTTATTTTTTGTTTGTTTTATCTGTTTGTTGTTTTTTGTTTTGTTTTGTTTTGGGCTTTCTCTGTTTGTTTTTTGTCTCTTTTCGTGTGTGTTTTCTTGTATTTTGTATTGTTTTTCATCATCTTCTTCTTTGTGTGCTTTTTCTGTCTTTTGCGCGTGTGTGTGTATCTCCTTTTTGTATGTTTTGTTTTTTGTGCGTGTTTTTTGTCTCTTTGTGTGTGTGTGTGTGTTTTCTCTCTCTCTCTCTTTTTCTGTGTATCTCTGTATATTCCCTGTTTTATTGTTCACTTTCTCTTTCTATTCTCCCTTTCTGCTTTCCCCATTCTCCAACTTCCCCCTACTTTCTTTTCCTTCCATTCATTTCCTTTTTTAGAGAAGGAGAAATAAGAATAAACAGATTAACAAATACATAGATAAAGAAACAGACAAACATCAACAATAAAGAACCAGAACCATCAGGTGACGAATAAATAAATAGATAAATAAATAGATAAATAAATAGATAAATAAATAGATAAATAAATAGATAAAGAAAAAACATCAAAGAACCAGAATCCGCATAACCTAAAAAAAAATCTATTAAGAATAATTATATTATCATTAGCCAATTATAAAATGGCAGCGATCATTAGCATCAGAACAGCTGTCATAGTCTTCGATTCCTTATTAATTTCTCATTCTTCTTTCGTTTATATATTCCTTTGTTTCGGAGGTAAGGTAATTGCGGTGTTTTTGTTTTTGTTTTCTTGTGTTCATGTGATTTATTGGGCTTTATTGATTATTCCTTTTCGTTTGTTATGAGGTATTGCACGGGTGTAGACGTTCTCAGTGACTCGTGTATACTCTGGGTGTGTGTGTGTGTGTGTGTGTGTGTGTGTGTGTGTGTGTGTGTGTGTGTGTAATCATCTATTTCCTTACTTCTCTGTCTATCTCTCTGCCTATCTTTCTCTCTTTCTCTCTCTTCTCTCTCTCTCTCTCTCTCCTCTCTCTCTCTCTCTCTCTCTCTCTCTCTCTCTCTCTCTCTCTCTCTCTCTAGCTATCTATCTATCTCAACTGTTCTATCTATATCTCAGTCTATCTCGCTTTGTTCTATCTATCAATCTACTCCCTGTCACAGACAAACACACATACAAAACAAACAAACACACACACCTCCCCCCCACCCCACACACCCCTCCTCCCTCACCTCTCTACCCCACACCCTCCCCACACTCCCCCCCCACACGCTCCCTCCCTCCCCACCCCCCACCCCTCCCCCTCCCCCTCCCCCCACCCCCACACACCCACACACACTCCACGCGCACGCACCCACGCACACGTACATTAGGGGTACCTGCGCTAAAAGCTAAAAGCATGGCACGGCCTCCTTTACTGCTGTTATCGGAACCAAGAGGGACTTGGCTACGAACAGATTTTTATAGAATATTGGGTGGAGTGCCGGAGTTTTAATCATTATTATTATTATTTTGTTATTATTATTATTGCTGTTGTTGTTGTTATTATTATTATTGTTATCATGATTTTTGTTATTATTATTATCATTATTCTTATTATTACTATTTTTATTGTTATTATTATCTTTATTTTTATTGTCACTATTGTCTTTTTACAAATTTCTTTTTATGTTGATATTATTTTTCTCTCTGTTCATGTTTCTGTCTATTCATCTACGAACATTTGTTTGTCTGTTTATCTATTATCACTGTTTATCTTTCTATTTTTTTCTGTGTCTCTGTTTTTATCCTTTCTCTCTCTCTCTCTCTCTCTCTCTCTCTCTCTCTCTCTCTCTCTCTCTCTCTCTCTCTCTCTCTCTCTCTCTCTCTCTCTTTCTCTTTCTCTTTCTTTCTTTCTCTCTCTCTCTCTCTCTCTCTCTCTTTCTCTCTCCCTCTCTCCCTCTCTCCCTCTCTCTCTCTCTCTCACCCCTCTCTCTCTCTCTCTCTACTCTCTCTCTCTCTCTCTCTCTCTCTCTCTCTCTCTCTCTCTCTCTCTCTCTCTCTCTCTCTCTCTCTCTCTCCTTTTCTATATCTCTCTCTCTATCCTCACTCTCTCTCTCTCTACACTCTCTCTCTCTCTTCTCACTCTTCCTCCTCCCTTCCTCACTCTCCTCCTCACCTCTCTATCTCACCTCCTCTCACTTTCTCTTTCTTCATCTCTCCTCTCCCTCATATTTCTATCTCTCTCTCTCCCTCACTCTTCCTTCTT
>NC_091560.1:43082253-43084753 GCF_042767895.1 Penaeus vannamei
TTATTTTTATTTTTATTTTCTTTTTTTATTACATCTCTTGATCTTTCATTTTTATCACATAATTATTATCCATGTTCGATCCTTGGTATTTTTCCGGATACAGAGATACATTGAAGTGAATAGAGATAATGATAATTCCATGGAAAAATATTCTAATTAACATAATTAGTAATAATGGAAAATTTAAATATATATATTTTGAGAGATATTGCGCCACTCAATCTTTTGTTATTATACTAGTTATATAAACATTATATACGAAAGAGAGAGAGAGCAGGAGAAGAGAAAAGATTAAAAAAAATATATATATATTTTACGAGTTATATAAACATCATATAAGAAAGAGAGAAGAAAAGAGAAAAAATTCAAAGATATTATATGAGTTATATAAACATCATATGCGAAAGAAAGAGAGAGAGGACAAGAAAAGATAATAAGATGTTTGGAACACAAGAGAAGGAAGAAGAAACGGGAATAAAAGCAGGGAAAGGAAACACGTAATAGGGCCAGAAGCATAATATTGATTTTTACGGCCTCTCTCTCTTCCACTTTGGCCACTCCCCCCCCCCTCTCCATCCCCCACCCACTCCCCTGAGGCCACCACCTCTCTTCTCCTTGTGGCCACCCCCCACCCCCCCCCCTCCCCTTGGTGGCCACTCCTCCAAGACTCGAATCTTTTTGTGGCCACAAACTTGTTCCCAACCCTACCCCTTCATGGCCACTGTCCTTCCCATCCCCTGTGGCCAGTTCCCCTTCCCCCTCCATCAGCTGTGGCACATTTCGTCCCCCTCTCCCCCTGTGGCTACTTCCCCTTCCCCTTGCATCAGTTGTGGCCATTTCGCCCCCCATCCCCTCCCCATTGTGGTCATTTTCCTCCCTTCCCTTGCATCAGCTGTGGCCATTTCGCCCCCCCCCCAGCTTATTCACCAGCCTCCTTCTTGTGGCCATTTCGCCCCCCCCCCCCCCTTTGGTTATATCCACTCTTCCCCCTGCATCAGCTGTGGCCACTGTCCTTCCCATCCCCTGTGGTCATTTCCCCCTTCCCCCTCATCACCTGTGGCCATTTCGCCCCCCCCCCCCCCCGCTTATTCACCCTGCCTCCTTCCTGTGGCCATTTCCCCCCCCCCCCCCCCCCCCCCCCTGTGGTCATTTCCTTCCCCCTGCATCAGCTGTGGCCATTTCGCCCCCCCATTCCCCCATCCCTGCAACCCCACCCTGCACTGGTCGTTTCCCCCTTCCCCCTCATCACCTGTGGCCATTTCGTCCTCCTCTACCCCCCCCCCACCCCCTGTGGTCGCTTATTCACCCGCCTCCTTCTTATGGCCTGCCCCACTCTGGTACCTCCTCCTCCCCTTCCCCCCTCCCCTAAAACATTATTAATGATAATGATTGGGATGATATTGACAATGATAATGATTATAACAATGAGGATGATGATAATGATTATGCTGATAACCATTATTATAATAACAATAATAGGTATAAGGGTTGTGGTAATGATAATGATGATTGTGATAAAGATAATAATTGTGATTATGATAATATATTGGATGATAGTAATGGTAATAACCTCAGAAAAAGGTCAGAATTTGATATCATCTAAGTTAAGACACACCTCTAGCAAAATAATAATAATAATAATAATAATAATAATAATAATGATAATAATAATAATAATAATAATAATAATAATAATGATAATAATGATAATAATAATAATAATAATAATAATAATAAATAAATAAATAAATAAATAAATAAATAAATAAATAAATAAATAAATAAGTAAAAATAAATAAATAAAAATCTGATCATAGCTTTTTTGGGTTATCCTGCTAACCCACAAACCAACGAAACAAACCAACCAACCAACGCTACCAAAAAGCATAACCTCCTTGGCAGAGGTAATAACAGTAATAAAAGCAATAATAAAAAGCGCTAAGTAGCTTCTAGACCTACATACGCATTATGATTTATTATTATTATTATTATTATTATTATTATTATTATTATTATTATTATTATTATTACTTTTTCCTTTACCAAAATATCACAAGGATATGTTCTTGGGATGAAACACCAATAACACGATTACTTAACAACGCAATTACGAAATCACTGAATTACAGAAGGAGTCAATTTAGCGTAAATAGGCAAGTAATTGGAGAAGAGGATGATTATTGCTATTTTTGCTTGTTTGCTTGTTTCGTTGTTCAGTTGTTTTCAGTTTGTTCAGTCGCTTTTGAAGTATGTGACTGATGACTTAACTATCATTCACGTGAGTATAGTTATGTGACTGATAGATAGATATCAGTCACATGATTATGAGTATGTGACTGATAAGTAAAGCATATTAAGTGATTATAAGTATGTGACTGATAAATGAATATCAGTCAGGCAGTATATGTGACTGATTAATAGATAGTAGATACTTATAGTCATTCATGTGACTCATGAATAAATATCAGTTACACATTATGAATATGTGACTCATGAATAG
>NC_091560.1:43094753-43099753 GCF_042767895.1 Penaeus vannamei
TTAATGATTTGTGTGTGAACCTATGTTTTTGTATACATATATATACATGTGCGTGTGTGTAAGTATGTATATATATACAAATATATATGTATATCTATATCTATATCTATATATATATATACATATATATATATATATATATATATATACAAATATATATGTATATCTATATCTATATCTATATATATATATACATATATAGCTATCTGCATATACATACATGTATGTCTATCTCTATATACGTACATATATATCTATCTGTATATACATACATATATATAAAAATGTATATATATGTATATATAGGCATATATACATATACATATTCATATACCTATATCTGTATCTATTTATATATCTATCTGTATATATGTGTGCATATATATATATACATATCTATTTATCTATCCATTTATAAGTGTGTGTATATATATCTATATATTTATATATATATATATATATATATATATATATATATATATATATATATATATATACATATGTTTGTATGTATGTATGCATATATATATATATATATATATATATATATATATATATATATATATATATATATATATATATATATATATACATATACATATATATATATATATATATATATATATATATATATATATATATATATATATATATATATATATATATAATTTCCAGAACAAAACGCGATACCTATTGTAAGGGGCAGACCTACGTCATCGCGGTTAATCCACAGTATAAGAGAACACAGGATGTTTTGTAGAGCATATAATTCGTACCAGAAAATCCTTTTTGGATCAAGTAGCTTTTGTACGATTCAGATAACTTATTATCAAAAGAATGTGTGATTGATTGTATCATAAACTTTGGCTGTAAACGGTTTATTGGGCAAATATGATAAAAGAACGCACTCATACACTATGAATGAAGGGTTTGTTATAAATATATTGTGATCATATACTACAAACGGACTCGAGGTATATCCCATTAATCATATTTTGAATCTTTGTTGCAATGATCTAACCACATGCTATGAAAAATAGATATAAGATATAAACAAAGCATAATCAATAGAATAAGAGCATTTTCCGTATTGCAACCACAACTTCATATTATATATTGTAATTGCAGTTGTTCGGCCTCATTGATAATGAAATATAAACACGAGAAAATAAACTTTTCTAATTCTCGCAGAAATGTGTATCCGTTCTAGCAGTTCTATCCAATTAATTCGGCAACCGATCAACTCGGATTTTAAAAGAGCATGTATATAAAATTACCATTGTTATAAAGATAAATTCTCGTATCATATTGTGTGTGTGTGTGATTGCAAGAGAACAGAATATCTTGCAAAAGAAAGCAACATAACAATGTCACATTATATAAGATAAAAAGTGCTTCAAAAATACATTTAATTTAGCTGGATGGATCAAAGTAAGTGGCATTAAAGAACATGTTGACATTAATATTCTTGGAGTACATCATTATCATACTAGATTATTCCTCACTAAAGCCCCCCTCCCCCCTCTCTCTCTCTCTCTCTCTCTCTCTCTATCTCTCTCTTCTCTCTCTATCTCTCTTCTCGCTTCTCTCTCTCTCTCTCTCTCTCTCTCTTCTCGCTTTTTTCTCTCTCTCTCTTCTCGCTTTTCTCTCGCTTCTTTCTCTCTTTTTCTCTCTGTCTCTCTTTCTCTCTCTCTCTTACATCAAAGCCCTTCATTTGCATCTGCGAAAAAAAATATTGTCTACTGTGCAAAATGCTCTGAAATAAGGTCTTTACGTTGTCTCTTTCTCTCTTGCTTTCTTCTCTCTCTCTCTCTCTCTCTCTCTCTCTCTCTCTCTCTCTCTCTCTCTCTCTCTCTCTCTCTCTCTCTCTCTCTCTCTCTCTCTCTCTCTCTCTCTCTTACATCAGGCCCTTCATTTGCATCTGCGAAAAAAAAATATTGTCTACTGTGCAAAATGCTCTGAAATATTTTATGTTTCTCTTTCTTTTGCTTTCTTCTCTCTCTCCCTCTCTCTCTCTCTTCTCTCTCTCTCTCTCTCTCTCTCTCTCTCTCTCTCTCTCTCTTTCTCTCTCTCTCTCTCTCTTTCTCTCTCTCCCTCTCACTCTCGCTCTCGCTCTCGCTCTCTCTCTCTCTCTCTCTCGCTCTCTCTCTCTCTCTATCTATCTATTTATTCTATCTATCTATCTGCGACATTATCTATTCATCTATATTATCTATATTTACTTTCCTTTTTGTACAATCATTCATAATCTGCTCATATACATATGGTGTAGTTTTATCAGCATTTTCATATATTTCTCAAAAGTCCTTTATAACTATTACGTAAAAAGTCCCCCCCCCCCTCAACCCCCCCCCCCCCCAACCTCCCCCCCCCCTCCTCCCGCCCCCCAACCTCCCCGTGAACATGTGTATCTTTGTTTGTTTGTCGCGATATGTCTGTCTTTCACAGAGGCCAAAAGTTCCCTCATAACACGGTAGAACAAAATAACAACGTTATTCTCTACTTACTGAGGTTATCAGCGATCTTAAATTGAGCGTATCGAGGAACACACGGCTGGAGGAAACCTTATCTTATCAGGCCCTAAAAGTGCCCCCTGTTATCTTCCTTATCAGCCAGGAGTGTAGGGGGTGAAGAACACCTAGCTTGCATCGCCCACGTCGCCTTGTTTCGACGTGGAGAGTGGGCGTCGAGGGCGTGGAGGAACGAACGAAAGATGTGTTGATACTGAGCGAGTGATTGTGTATTTGGGTTATATATGTATAACAAAAGTGTGTTGAAGACATTAGTTGGTGTTCAAACGTGATATTTTTTTTTCTTTCTTTATTTATTTATTTATTAAAATTATTTATTTATTCATTTTTATTATTTATTAAAAGAAAGTGATATTTTTTTCTTTCTTTCTTTCTTGTTTTATATTCTTGTTGTATGAATTTGTGGATCTTTCGCCTTTCGAGAAAATCATGTCATTGAGGTGAAAATAGAGTGAACCAAAAATATACCTTAGGGAGTGTGATACCAACGTGAGTAGTATAATCTTATGAATGTTTAAGAAATTTTCAGTAGGCCTACAAGAAATAGGTGACCTTGTCATGTCTGTGATGATAAGACTTCTGTACACAAGACCTTCACCTAAAAAATACATAATGTAACTACAGCTTTCTTGGACGAAAAAAAAAAATACTCGAGTAATACCTCAGGATGACTTTGAGGAATACGAATGCATCTACAAAGTATATTGAGGAAGTAACTTAAAAGTCTTATGGATCGAGAAAATAACTTAAAACGTTTCAAGAATCGAATTCAAACGTTTTAAGGATCGAGGGCGAACCTCAACGTCTGAAGGATCGAGGAAATAACTTCAAAAAACGGTTTAACGGTCAGAAAATACCTTAAACAACGTTTTAAGGCTCGAAGACATAACTTTAACGTGTTAAGGGTCGGGTAAATAACTTTAAAAAACGTTTTGTAGATCGAGAAAATAGCTTAACGTTTTAAGGATCCTGAAAACAACTTGAAAAACGTTTTAAGGATCGAGGAAATAACTTTACATAAACGTTTTAAGGATCGAGGAAATAACTTCAAATAAACGTTTTAACGCTCTAAAGGTCGAAGGAGAGAAGGACACGCAAGATTCCCCCAGAAGGATGATCAACGCAGGATTCGAACCCGACGTGTGTCTCAAGCTCGGAGGAACCGCCTCTCCCGACGAAGAGGCGGACGACCCACGCCCTTCCCCCTCAGCAGGAACCCAAACCGACAACACCCCGACGATCCTGAGCTCCTGGAAGATCCTGAGGGCGAATAACGCCGCCGCGGAGCTCAACTCCTCGTCCGGATCAGCTGTCTCGGACTACGTCGTGGTCGAGACGAGTTCGTGGGGCTTCGACGCCTCGACTCAGACCCGAGACGCCGAGCTCTTCCGCTACAGCGAAGCGAGGGTGCGAGACATGGTCATGGCCTGGCGCATGATCACCATCTTCCTGCCGTGCACTTGGTACTTGATCATGTACGTGACGGACCAGCTGACGGACGTGGTGGTGACGGCGGAGTTCTGTTCGTCAGGAGAGAGCTGGTGGTGCGGCCTCTCGCTGACGTTCCTGGTGCTGCCGAGCCTCTTCATCAACGGCTACGCTTACGAGCAGTGAGTTTTGCTTCCTGTGTCTGCGTATGTGGTGCGCATGCGTGGGTATGTTTATCTATTTGTGTATCTATACGCGTACATACATACTCATGCACATATACATAGACATACACTTACACATATACTTACACATACACATACACATACACATACACATATACATATACATATACATATACATATACATATACATATACATATACATATACATACATATACATATACATATACATACACTTAATTATACACATACATGCTCATATGAATGTAAATATACGTATACATGTATATATACATATACATACACATACACATACACATACTTAGGCACATACACATACATATACACATACTTATGTACATACACATACTTATCCACATACACGTACACATACACATACATATGCATATGAATGTAAATACACGTACACGCATATGCATATTTATGTGTGAATGTATATGTTTGCGTGTTATGTTTATGTGCAATTGTTTATACATACCTTTTTCGAGAGAGCCTGAGAGGTAAATAAGGACAGAAAGAGGAGAAGAAATGGAGAAACCTAAAAATAGAATAGATAACATATAATTTCACGGACAAGTGGAGAAGCCAAGGAGAAGCTATACACAGTGCCAACAGTATAGCTTCTTGTTATTATATTAAGGCGTTAAGAGATATCTCTGAAAGCCGAAGATATTGCTCCAGGGATGCTTAGAATAGCCATTATTGCATTTCCACATCCCTGTTATTTCGTGCGAAGATGAAGAGCTAGAGAAAGAGACAGAGAAAGATAGAGAAAGGGATAGAAGGGAGGGAGGGAGAGAAAGAGTGAGAGAGAGAGAAATAAAAGAGAGAGAGAGA
>NC_091560.1:43127253-43132253 GCF_042767895.1 Penaeus vannamei
CTCACTTGATTTCTTTTTCTTTCTTCTCCTTTTTCTTTTCTTTTCTTTCTTTTTCCTTCTTTTTCTTTTTCTTTTTTTTTTTTCCCTTTTTCTTTTTCTTTTTCTTTTTCTTTTTCTTTTCTTTATTTTCTTTTTCTTTTTCTTTTTTCTTTTTCTTTTCTTTTCTTTTTTTCTTTTTCTTTCTTTCTTCTTTTTTTTTCCTTTTCTTCTTTTTCTTTTTTTCTTTTCTCTTTTTTCTTTTTCCTTTTTCCTTTTTCCTTTTTCCTTCTCTTTTCTCTTTCCTCTTTTTCTTTTCTCTTTTCTCCTTTCTCTTTTCTTTTTCTTCTTTCTTCTTTCTTTCTTTTTTCTTTCTCTTCTTTCTTTTCTTTCTTCTTTCTTCTTTCTTCTTTCTTTTTTCTATTTTCTTTGTTTTTTGTTTTTGTTTTTTTTTTCCTTTTTTCTTTCTTTCTTTCTTCTTTTTCTTTTCTTTTTCTTTCTTCTTTTTCTTTTCTTTTTCTTTTCTTTTTCTTTTTCTTTTCTTTTTCTTTTCTCTTTCTTTTCTTTCTTTTCCTTTCTTTCCTTTCTTTCTTTTTCCCTTTCCTTTTTCCTTTCCTTTTCCCTTTTCCTTTCTCCTTTCCTCTTTTCTCTTTCCCTTTCCTTTCTTCCTTCCTTTCCTTTCCTTTCCCTTTTTCTTTTTTTTCTTTTCCTTTCCCTCTCTTTCCCTTTTCCCCTTTCCCCCTTTTTCCTTTCCTTCCTTCCTTTTCCTCTTCCTTTCCCCTTTTTCTTTCTTTCCTTTCTTTCTTTCCCTTTCCCCTTCTCTTCCTCTTTCTCTTTTTCCCTTTCCTTCCCTTCCTTTTTCTCTTTCCCCTTCTCATTCCCTTCCTTTCCCTTTCCCTTTCCTTCTTTCCCTTTCCCTTTCCCTTTCCTTTTCCCTTTTCCTTTCCCCTTTTCTTTTCCACTTTTTCCTTTCTTTCTTTCTCTTTTTCTTTCCCGTTTCCCCTTTCCTCCATTCCCTTTCACTTTCCTTTCCTTTTCCCTTTCCTTTTTCTTTCCTTTCCTTTCCTTTCCTTTTCCTTTCCTTTTCCTTTCCCTTTCCTTTTCCCTTTTCCCTTTTCCCTTTCCTCTTCCCTTTTCCTTGCCCTTTCCACTTTCCCTATTTCCCTTTCCCTTTCCCTTTCCCTTTCCTTTTCCCATTCCCATTCCTTTCCTTTTCCTTTTCCTTTTCCTTTTCCTTTTCCCCTTTCCCCTTTCCCCTTTCCCCTTTTCTTTTCCTTTCCCTTTTCCCTTTCCCTTTTTCCTTTTCCTTTCCTTTTCCTTTTTCTTTTTTCTTCTTTCTTCTTCTTTCTTTTTCTTTTTCCCATTCCCATTCCTTTCCTTTCAGCTTTCCCATTTTCCTTTCCTTTTCCTTTCCCTTTCCTCCCTTTCCCCTTTTTCCCTTTTCCCTTTTCCCCCTTTCTTTCCTTTCCCTTTTCCCTTTTTCACTTTTTTCTTTTCTTTTTTCTTTCCTCTCTTTTTTTCCTATCCTCCCTTCTCTCCTTTTTTCTTCTTTTTTTAATGAGTTTGAAAGCCCCCACGTCTCAAGGGGTTAGAAATCCCGCCCTCCAGACGCCGAGAGAGGCAAGACAATGCCAAGTCATAAGTGTGAAATCCTCTCCTCCAAAATCGACGTGGACCTCCTCCTCCAGCCTAATCCGAGCAGGTCAACAGGGCATTGCGGCATCTTGACCTGGTCTCTGCGTCGTCGTTGGGTCGGACTGCCCCCCACCCCCACCCACCCCCCTTCTTCTCCTCCAATATATTTTTTCTATTTTCTTCTTCTCTCACACATGGTTTGTTTTTTTTTTCTTCTCCGACACACGCTTTTTTTCCCTTTCTTCTCCAACACACGCTTTTTTTCTTTTCTTCTCCAACACACTCATCTCTTCCCTTTCTCCAACACTCTTCTCTTCCCTTCTCCTCCCACACACTCTTCTCTCCAACACACTCATCTCTCCCCTTCTCCAACACTCTTCTCTTCCCTTCTCCAACACACTCTTCTCTTTCCTTTTCCTTACCACTTTCTTCCTCTCCTTCTTCCTTCTCCAACACACTCTTCTTCTCCTTCTCTCTCCTCCAGCACAACCTCCTTTAAGTTTCTTCTCCAACACATGCTTCTTTCCCCTTCTCCAACAGACCCTCCTCTCCTCCTCCTCCTCCAACACACCCTCCTCCCTCTTCCAAAGACCCTCCTCCCCCTCCTCCTCCAACTTACCCTTCTCCTTCTCCCACATAATCTCTCCTTCTCCTCTCCTCCAAATCACCCTCCTCTCCTTCTCCAACGCACCCTCCTCTCTCCTCCTCCACACCCTCCTCTCCCCCCTCTCCAACACACCCTCTTCCTCTCCAACACAACCTTCCTCCAACACAACTTTCCTTCATTCACCCTCTCTCCTCCTTCTCCTCCAACACGCCTCTTCCCTCCCTCCCCGACCTAGGCGAAGTGAAATAGGGAAGTGGTAGTGAGGAGAAGAAGAATAAAGGAGCAGAGAGAAAGAAAAATAGGTTTAACAAACGTTCTTCCCTTCTCCAACTTACACTCTTCTTCTTGCCTTTTAAACACACTCTTTTTTCCTTTTCCTCCCACACACCCTCCTTTAAGTTTCTTCTCAACACCTGCCTTCTTCCCTTCTCCAACAGACCCTCCTCTCCCTCCTCCTCCAACACACCTCCTCTCCCTTCTCCAAAGACCCTCCTCTCCTCCCCTCCTCCCTCCAACTTACCCTTCTCTCCTTCTCCTCCCACACCCTCCTCTCCTTCTCCTCAACACCTCTCCCCTTCTCTCCCAACGCACCTCCTCTCCCCCTCCTCCACCCTCCTCTCCCCTCTCCAACACACCCCTCTCTCTCCTTCTCCAACACACCCTTCTCTCCCCTTCTCCAACACAACCTCCTCTCCCCTTCTCCATCTCACCCCTCCCTCCCCTTCTCCTCCAACACGCCTTTCCCCTCTCCCTCCCTGACCTAGAGAAGGGAATAGGGAAGTGGGTAGGAAGAAGAAGAGAATAAAGGAGGAGAGAGGAGAGAAAAAATAGGTTTAACAAACGTTGTTTTTCTTTGGTTTTATTCGTTTTTTTACTGATTTTCTTCCTTTTTTATTCTATTATTTATTTATTTATTTTTTAGATAATAAAGATATCTGGTATGTTTTTTTTATTTTATTGTATTTATGATTTATTGGAATGAGAGAGGTGGAATTGGCACAATATGTCAGCTTCTGAACATCAAATTTATAGCCATTGAATAAATGTTCGATCCCCATAAACGTTAAATCTTAGTACGGCCTAAACTAAAAAAAAAAAAAATGGTTAAAATTTTAGATAAATTCTATTATATACTGATGAGTATATAATGAAACAAAGACATAATTGGAAGGCCGTTATCAAAGTACATACGTTACTGTGTTTTGTTTTTGTATATCTGTGACGTAATAAGGATAGTGTAAAAAAAAAAATCTTTCATGTAAATAATTTTGTATATACAATATACACATGAATTTTGTGAAATTAAGCCCTTTTTTCGTTGTTATTTTGAGATAAGTTAATTCTTCGCTATTCTCGTTTCATTATTATTGATATCTTTGTATTGATTTACCGTCTGGTATTTAATCCACGACATGAGATCATAGTTGCCGCCATTACCGCAAACCGTCCGATTGCGATGATGGAGCCTAGACTTCGGATTAAGCTGTCTTTAATTTACTTATGAAATATCACAACGTATGTACTTCTGTCCAATTTCACGAATCTATGATTTGTATTATATTTTTGTTTTAAATTCTTGCATAATGATGAACATTTGATGACTGTTTACGAATTAGAATAATCGGCGAAGTCATGGCCATACCGTCGCATTCGTAATCTTCGCGGCAATGGCGGTAAACCTGCATGAGATTCCAAGGGTTTTTCTTTTCTTCAGACGTTTTTCCCACGACTGACAGGTCTGTACGACACACTAAACGTTCTTCTCTCTCTCCGTTTACCAGTCTCGTAACTCGATAGCCAACGGAATGGGCAAAGTTACGCAACAGGGACGGAAATTTGCAAATAGTTGATGCAATTGATAGGGTTAATCTCATGCCTGGCAACTGCGTGGTAACTTTGTCGAACTGTGCGAATACGATTTGGGAATGAAGTGAAGTGTTTTGTGTGATGTTTCGTTCAGCACAAAGAACAGAACTTAATTTTTGGGACAATTTGTTGGAAATGAAGGAGTGTTTTGTGTGATGTCTCGTCTTTGAACTGGATTTTTGGGAGAATTTGTTAACTGTTTTAAAGGGTAAACAGAAATTTTTTGTGACAGTTCTGGAAATTATTAATTAATTAAGGGTTCCATTATCAAGATTTTGAGAAGGAATGAAAATGGTGATGATTTAGAAATTATTCATTAATTAATGTTCAAGGGTTTCATTATCAAGGTTTTGGGAAAGAATGAAAATGATGATGATTTAGAGACAGTCCTGGAAATTATTAATTAATTAATGTTCAAGGGTTCCATTATCAAGGTTTTGGGGAAGAAGGAAAATGATGATGATATTGATATCGGGAAGTGAGACGCCGTGGTCGTCCTTCTACTTCATTCTACTTCCGGTTGCAAGAATAGAGCCTAATGATTTGCAAAGTAGAACACTTGGGATCTTTTGGCGACCAGATTTTCGCCTGTTTTTCTTTTTCTTTTTCTTTTTCTTCTTTTTTTTTCTTCTTCTTCTTCTTCTTCTTCTTCTCCTTCTTCTTCTTCTTCATCTTCTTCTTCTTCTTCTTCTTCCTTCATCTTCTTCTTCTTCTTCCTCTTCTTCTTCTTTCTTTTTCTTCTTCTCCTTCATCTTCTTCTTCTTCCTCTTCTACTTCTTCTTCTTCTTCTTTGTCATCTTCTTTTCTTCTTCTTCGTTTTCTTCTTCTTTTCTTCTTTTTCTTCTTCTTCTTCTTCTTCATTTTCTTCTTCTTCTTCTTCTACTTCTTCGTTTTTCTTCTTCCTCTTCTTCTTCTT
>NC_091560.1:43137253-43144798 GCF_042767895.1 Penaeus vannamei
GAGGGGAGGAGGGAGGAAGGAGAAAGGAGAGAAATAAAGCGAGAGAGAGAAAAAAAAAGAAAGAGAGATCTATAGGCGAATTAATGAATCCTTGGAAAATAAAACAGAAATATGGAGAATTTACAGATATCGTTTTTTTTTTTTTTTTTTTTTTTTTTTTTTTTTTTTTTTTTTTTTTTTTGCTTCAAAGGAGAGTGGACATATTTTACAAGGAAACTCTTTTAGGCTTTTAAGTATTTTAGGTTACTTAAAACTTGCCAAAAAGGGAGTGATCTCGATGACTTGATGGCCGACCAACATAGTGAAAATAGGTAAACTTCTCTGCCTTTTAGACAAGCTACATAAACTGGGAATCGAAGGAAAGTGTTTTACGATAAAATCTGGTTAGTGTTTCAGATATTTTCGTTTAAAGCAAAATATGTGGATATTTTCGTTTGGCATATTTTTGTACATTTAATCGGTGAATATATATATATATATATATATATATATATATATATATATATATATATATATATATATATATATATATATGTGTGTATGTGTGTGCGTGTGTGTGTGTGTGTATGCATATGTGTGTGTGTGTGTGCCTGTGTGTCTGTCTGTGTGTCTGTCTGTGTGTGAGTGTATGTGTATGTACTTTTGCAATTTATCTATTTGTTTAACTCTTCATATACATTTCTATATACATGTGATTGTCTTCATTACAATCCATTACACACACTCACACGTTTAAGTGAACATTCCGCATCAGAATTAGACAGAATGGAGCTTTAAGTGTCCGTAAAGTGCCTGTCATTTTAAACATATTTCCCGTTTCGATGTATCCTATAAGTATCGTGCTATAAATGATTAAGTGGGATCCAGTGCGTTATGTTTAATCATTTATAGATTCCGAGAGCTTGATCCGATCCTCCAAAAGGCATCAATCGCCACGGAATTAAGTGTATATCTATTTCGGTATCTATTTGTAGAGATAGATATTATGTATGGACTTATGGCTATATTTCTCTATCTGTTGGGTTGTCTGTCTGTTTTTTTTTCTATTAATATCTGTCTGGTATGTAAATAAATACGTGTAGACAGTATGTATGCATTATGATATGTGTATGTATGTATGTATATGCGTATTGATGTATGGTGTATTTCTGTGATTTTATATATATATACAACAAACAACAAAACGTTATAAACGTTGTTTGCAGAACTGTAACCTGCTCGTTTGTTTCGCAAATCTCGCCTCTCTCTCTCTCTCTCTCTCTCTCTATCTCTCTCTCTCTCTCTCTCTCTTTGCTCTCTCTCTTTCTCTCTCTCTCTTTCTTCTTTCTTCTTTCTTTCTTTCTTTTTCTCTTCTTTCTCTCCCTCTCTCTCTCTCTGTCATTCATACCTTTCCACATTTGTCAATATGAATATATATATATTTGTATATATATTTCTATATCTATATATATATCTATATATATCTATCTATCTATCTATATATTTATTTATACCTTTCCACATTTGTCTAATATGAATGCGGTTGTTTGTATCACTATATATGTCTGTCTATCTATCTATCTATATCTATATATAGACTGAGAGAGATATATATATATATATATATAGAGAGAGAGAGAGAGAGAGAGAGAGAGAGAGAGAGAGAGAAACAGAGAGAGAGCGAGAGCGAGAGCGAGAGCGAGAGCGAGAGCGAGAGAAACAGAGAGAGAGAGAGAGAGATAATCATTCATATTTACCTTCTCTTCGTGTGTCTACACCCAAAAGAGGTCGCTTTTCAGTGAGTAATGAACACCGGAATACTTCACTATTAATGAACCTCGCATTTTGATCATTTATTTACTCCTTTGATCATAATTCTTCGTCTTGCAATGTTCCTCCAAGTGTTAAGTGGCGTTGCAAGGCCTTGATCCAAGTGGGTCACGTGACTTGATGAATTCACTTTGATTTCGTATGAGGTTGTTATAGTGAGGGTTATTTGTTCGTTATGTTATGAATGGTTGTTATTATTTGTATTTTAGGTATTATTAAAGTTATTATCATTATTTTAGAAGTTGTTCGTGGTATCAATTTTTTTAATCGTTATCAGTATTATTATTTGTATTTTAGACAGACCATAGTCCACACACAAAACCTCCCAAAAAATATAATGATAATATTGATAATAATAATATTAATGATAATAATAATAATAACAACAGTAATAATAATGATAACAGTAATAATAACAATAACAGTAATAATAATGATAACAGTAATAATGATAATGATGATAATAATAACAATAATGATAATAATAATAATAACAACAACAACAAACATCGTCAATAACTTTAATAATAAATAACTACAATAATTATAACAAACAAAAATAAATCAACAAATAAACCTCTCTTCCATAACAAACCACACAGAAGCCAAAAAATGAATACAAATAAGAAAAGGGGTTCTATTCATAACAAACCACACAGGCGCCATTTTTTTAAGGGGGATCTATTTTAAACCTATTTCTCTCATGCTTTTATTCATAACATACCACACAGGCGCCTTTTTTTAAGGGAGATCTATTTTAAACCGTTTCTATCTCCCTTTTATTCATAACAAATCACACAGGCGCCATTTTTTTTTAAGGGGGATCTATTTTAAACCGTTTCTCTCTCGCTTTTAAGTGTGGCGCCATTTTTTAAGGGGGATCTATTTTAAACCGTTTCTCTCTCGCTTTTAAGTGTGGCGCCATTTTTTTAAGGGGGATCTATTTTAAACCGTTTCTCTCTCGCTTTTAAGTGTGGCGCCATTTTTAAGGGGGATCTATTCATAACAAACCACACAAGCGCCATTTTTTTAAGGGGAATCTATTTTAAACCTATTTCTCTCTCGCTTTTAAGTGTGGCGCCATTTTAAAGGGGATCTATTCATACCAAACTACACAGGCGCCATTTTTTTAAGGGGGTTCTGTTAACAAACCACACAGGCGCCATTTTTTTAAGGGGAATCTATTTTAAACCTATTTCTCTCTCGCTTTTATTTATAACAAACCACACAGGCGCCATTTTTTAAGGGTTTTTTATTCATAACAAACCACACAGGCGCCATTTTTTTAAGGGGGATCTATTTTAAACCGTTTCTCTCTCGCTTTTATTCATTACAAACCACACAGGCGCCATTTCTAAGGGGGTTTTATTCATAACAAACCACACAGGCGCCATTTTTTTAAGGGGGATCTATTTTAAACCGTTTCTCCCTCGCTTTTACACCCAGGCTCCCGCGTGCTGGTCAGCGGCGGCGTCGGCACCATCCACCAGGCTCTGTGGTTCGTCCCCGTTTTATCCGCCACCTTCATCGGCTTAGTCACCAAGATGGCGGAGACGAAGGAGGAGACATGGACCGCCGTTCTCACCAAGACGCACAAATACTCCTTCGAGAGCTTCTTGATGGCGACCGTATGCCCGCCGTTCAACGCCCTCGGGTTGTTCACGTCCGTTCCTTACGTGCTGGCCGGGGTGTGTTACCTCACGCTCGATCCCGGAGCCGCCGTCAATGTGTTGGTGTTCGTGCTGTCCATCTTGGGTCAGGTGGCGTGGCTGGCGCTCGGGTTCTTCACCACGTGACCTGAGTTCTCGAGATCTGGGGCCGGGGGAGGGGGGGGGATGGTGAAGGTTAGGGAGGGGGTAGGAGGGGAAAGGGGGTGGATGTGGTCGTGGGGGGGGATGTGTATGTTAGTTTAGTCGTATATATTAAATATAATATATGAGAATGTATAAATAGAATTTTGTTATTCATATTAGTATGTTAGGTATGACTGTATACGCAAAGGTATAAATATACAGATAAATAAACAATTATAAACTTGTATAAAAAACACGCAAGTATTCTAACAAACACACATATAGACACAAAAGGATCTACACACACACTCGCATAAAATGTACGTGTACACACAAAAAACACTCACATAAAATACTCATACATATCAGTTGCACCTGTTGGAAATATATCGAACATATCTATGCACCAGTTTTAAAAATATTGGTATATTTCTGTTCAACAAGAAAATCGCACTGTCATCTTTTACAAAATATACTGTGACTTTTTATGAACTTTTTTCCTACCTTTCTCTTCCATATAATGTTTTGTCGGAATCCTTTCTCATGTAAAAAAATATATATATATAGTGTATTTTTTCCAGGACAATTATTGACATACATTTTTTTTTATATCCAGTTTGTATATTTGGTTTTAACCCTCTAAATGTTTCATCTAAATCTCTACGGCATAGTTTTATTGTACATAGGCGTATATAAAAAGAGTGGGAGGATAGCACCCCTCCCCCATTCATTTGAAAGAAATTTGATAGTCCAACAATACTGTGTTGTGTTACTGTATTCACCCTTGTAAAAAAAAAAAAAAAACAAGGTACACAGAACGAGGGTAAATATACACGCCCAGTCCTTTTAAATAAAAATCGTGTTCACTGCCCTATGGTACGATGCAGTATCCAAAAATGTTTATTCTTATTCCAATAATATTACTCTCTCGCCTCATATAACTTACAATATTATCGTTATATCTACGTCTTTACCTTTGTCTTAACTATCATCTGTTATATCAGAACCTAAGCCTTAGACCAGTGACTGAAAAGCAAATACAAACAACAAATATTGATATAAACAGTTGCTTATACTTACTAAAACAAGAAGTCTGTTCTTGGCAAATGGAACACATTACAGGGCATCTACAGAAGCAGTAAGATTACCTGTCCATTTTTCCCGACTTTCAAAACAAACTACACACACACACAGCTACACTCAGTGAAGGGAATCTAAAACTAAAAAAGATATATATCTACTCATATTCCTAACAGCACTTGAGGAATGAAAGACCATCTATCCATAATTTATTCGGTCCATTACGGATAGGGGAAATATACAAGGAAACTCGCATCTCAGTCTATAGCATTTTTCAATATTATATTTTACTTTCATGTATTTTTTTCATAGGAATAAAAATATTTCCTCTTTTAAGACTTTGAGTCATACAGTTCATTAAACTTGTAAACTTTGTTCGGAATGTAGAAAAAAAAGACTTTAGTGAAGTTGGTTGGTTTTAGCTCAATGTTATGACTACGAGTATTTGATTCATATTTTTTTTTTTCTGATATAGCTATCAATCTATTATGTACTTATGTTCCATTTACTGTGCAAACGTTGGGGTAGGAAGCAGTTCATATTTCTCGTCTTAGAAGGAGAGATTCCATGAACAGATTTATATCACGTGGGACTTTTTTTTGTTGTTGTTGTTGTTGTCGTGAAGTTATTGTGTTGCGGGAGAAGTTATTTTTAAAGTTATGTCTGGGTCTTTTCTTTCTGTGTGTGACTCTGCTTGTACTTCTTGAAGTCGTCTCTCTCTGTCTCTCTATCTCTGTCTGTCTCTGTCTCTGTCTCTGTCTCTGTCTCTGTCTCTGTCTCTGTCTCTGTCTCTGTCTCTGTCTCTGTCTCTGTCTCTGTCTCTGTCTCTGTCTCTGTCTCTGTCTCTGTCTCTGTCTCTGTCTCTGTCTCTCCCTCTCTCCCTCTCTCCCTCCCTCCCTCCCTCCCTCTCTCCCTCCCTCTCTCTCCCTCCCTGTCTCCCCCCTCCCTGTCTCTGTCTCTGTCTCTGTCTCTGTCTCTGTCTCTGTCTGTCTCTGTCTCTGTCTCTGTCTCTCTGTCTCTGTCTCTCCTTCCCTCCTTCCCTCCTTCCTTCTTTCCCTCCCTTCCCTGTCCCTCCCTTCCCTCCCTCTCTCCCCTCTCTGTCTCTGTCTCCCTCTCTCCCTCTCTCGCTCCCTCTCTCTCTTCTCTCCATTCTCTCCCTCCCTCTCTGCTCCTCCCTCCCTCTCCCTCTCTCCCTCTCTACACTCCCTCCCCATTCTCTCCCTCCTTCCCTCTCTCTCTCTCTCTCTCTGCTCTCTCTCCCTCTCCTCTCCCTCTCCCTCTCCCCTCTCCCTCTCCCTCTCCTTCTCCTCTCTCTCTCTCTCTCCCTTCCCCTTTCCCTCTCTCTCTCTCTCTCTCTCTCTCTCTCTCCCTCTCGCCCTCCCTCTCTCTCTCTCTCTCTCTCTCTCTCTCTCTCTCTCTCTCTCTCTCTCTCTCTCTCTCTCTCCTCCCCCCACCCTCTCCCCCTCTTTCTCTCTCTCACTCTCTCTCTCTCTCTCTCTCTCTCTCTCTCTCTCTCTCTCTCTCTCTCTCTCTCTCTCTCTCTCTCTCCCCTCTCTCTCTCTCTCTACCTACCTACCTACCTAACGAACCGACTTACCTTTCTATCTCTCAGTCTATTTATTAAAGTTCCTGTCAGCAAATTGTCAAAGATATAACCAAAATCAACATAGTTCTGAGTAATAAACTTTGATCATAAAAAAAAATTGATAAGAAATCGCTTACATAAAAGGAATTTCTGACCCAATAAAATAATTTTTGGTTTGTTTGCATTTTTCTCTCTTCTCTCTATCCGTCGATGGAATTTGAAAATAAAAAAATTCTGGATGTTTTGGAGACCGAGATAGAAGAGAAATAAGATTAAATAAGCCATGTCTTTCCCCTATTCCTTTTTTTTTCTTTTCTTTTTCTTCGTCTTCCTTATTTGGTGAACGAGAAAAAAAGTAAGATTAGATAAGCCATGTCTTTCCCTTATTCCTTTTTTCTTTCCTTTCTTTCGTTCTTTTTTCTTTTCCTTTTCTTTATCTACCTTATTTGGAGAGCGAGACAAAAATAAGATGTAATAAGCTACGTCTTTCCTCTATCTTTTTTCCTTTCTTCTCTCTTTCTTTTTTTTTCTCTCTCTCTCTCTTCTTTTTTTTCATTTTTTCTCGTCTTCCCTATTTCCTTCCTTCGCCTTCTTTTCGTAATTCGTGATCTCATATCCGCTCAATTTAGCATCAATTTCCCTTTCCTATTTTTCTCTCTTCCTTTCTCTATACTTATTTATCAACCTCCCTACCTGTCTTATTTTCTGTCAATCTATCTGTCTTATTATCTATCAGTCTATCTCCTATTCTATGTGCCTGTCTATCAGTCTCTCTGTCTATCTACTTATTTATCAATCTATCTCCTATTCTATGTGCCTGTCTATCAGTCTCTCTGTCTATATACTTATTTATCAGTCTATCTCCTATTCTTTGTGCCTGTCTATCAGTCTATCTATCTCCTTATCTATCTATCTCCTATCTATGTGCCTGTGTATCAGTCTATCTATCTTCCTATCTGTCTGTTCATTTATTTACTTATCTACCTGTCTTATTCTCTATCTATCTTTCTGTCTTATTACTTATCAGTCTATCTACCTATCTATCAGTTTATCTACCTATTTATCGGCCTATCTATAAGTCTGCCAATCATCTCTCTCTCTCTCTCTTACTCTCTCTCTCTCTCTCTCTCTCTCTCTCTCTCTCTCTCTCTCTCTCTCTCTCTCTCTCTCTCTCTCTATCTCTCTATCTATCTATCTCTTCTCTCTTTTTCTTTTCTTCTCTCTCTTTCTTTTTCTCTTTCTGTTTCTCTCTCCCACCGTGTTACTCTCACTTCCCCT
>NC_091560.1:43145298-43157798 GCF_042767895.1 Penaeus vannamei
GTGTGTGTGTGTGTGTATGTGTGTGTGTGTGTGAGAGAGAGAGAGAGAGAGAGAGAGAGAGAGAGAGAGAGAGAGAGAGAGAGAGAGAGAGAGAGAGAGAGAGAGAGAGAGAGAGAGAGGCTACATAATATTTATATTTATATTTCTAAGAACATAGGAAAAGGGCTAGGGATAAAAGTTTTAATGCTAAATGTGCACTATCATTATTATCGTTACAATTATTTTTATCATTATTATCTTAGCCATTATCATTTTCACTGTTATCATTATTCTTATGATCGTTAATACTATTACTATAACTATTAGCATTATTATCGCTATTATTATTATTATCAATATTACTGTTATTGTCATTATCATTACTAAATTTATTAATATCATTATCATAATGAAAATACTATTACAATCATGAACATCATCATAATTATTATGGTTTGCATTAGCATTACTATCATCCTTACTATGATCATTACTTACTATGATATATATTACTTACTATGATACTTACTATTACCTTAATCATTCTACAACTGACAGCGTCCTACAGCAAAAGTGCTAGAACAATAAACAAGGACAATATACAACAGCAAATTACAATACAAGTCTAAGGCCAATAATTAGATCCAATATCTAGTACTGATCTACAATAAAGATGTAGAAAAAAACACCAAATTACTATATATTTAGCAGCGACCTCCAACAAAACGTTAAGAACATTATACAAAGCCCAAACATAGCACGGACTTTAATAAAAAAAAAAAATGTAGGCACATAGGATAATACAGACTTCCAGCAGAAATGGAGAGACGACACAGAAAGCCAATTCACAGCACAGACTTCCAGCAGAAATGGAGAGACGACACAGAAAGCCAATTCACAGCACAGACTTCCAGCAGAAATGGAGAGACGACACAGGAAGCCAATTCACATCACAGACTTCCGGCAGAAATGGAGAGACGACACAGAAAGCCAATTCACAGCACAGACTTCCAGCAGAAATGGAAAGACGACACAGAAAGCCAATTCACAGCACAGACTTCCAGCAGAAATGGAGAGACGACACAGAAATCCAATTCACAGCACACTCTTCCAGCAGAAATGGAGAGACGACACAGAAAGCCAATTCACAGCACAGACTTCCAGCAGAAATGGAGAGACGACACAGAAAGCCAATCCACAGCACAGACTTCCAGCAGAAATGGAGAGACGACACAGAAAGCCAATTCACAGCACAGACTTCCAGCAGAAATGGAGAGACGACACAGAAAGCCAATTCACAGCACAGACTTCCAGCAGAAATGGAGAGACGACACAGAAAGCCAATTCACAGCACAGACTTCCAGCAGAAATGGAGAGACGACACAGAAAGCCAATTCACAGCACAGACTTCCAGCTGAAATGGAGAGCCAATTCACAGCACAGACTTCCAGCAGAAATGGAGAGACGACACAGAAAGCCAATTCACAGCACAGACTTCCAGCAGAAATGGAGAGACGACACAGAAAGCCAATTCACAGCACAGACTTCCAGCAGAAATGGAGAGACGAAACAGAAAGCCAATTCACAGCACAGACTTCCAGCAGAAATGGAGAGACGACACAGAAAGCCAATTCACAGCACAGACTTCCAGCAGAAATGGAGAGCCAATTCACAGCACAGACTTCCAGCAGAAATGGAGAGACGACACAGAAAGCCAATTCACAGCACAGACTTCCAGCAGAAATGGAGAGACGACACAGAAAGCCAATTCACAGCACAGACTTCCAGCAGAAATGGAGAGACGAAACAGAAAGCCAATTCACAGCACAGACTTCCAGCAGAAATGGAGAGACGACACAGAAAGCCAATTCACAGCACAGACTTCCAGCAGAAGTGGAGAGACGAAACAGAAAGCCAATTCACAGCACAGACTTCCAGCAGAAATGGAGAGACGACACAGAAAGCCAATTCACAGCACAGACTTCCAGCAGAAATGGAGAGACGACACAGAAAGCCAATTCACAGCACAGACTTCCAGCAGAAATGGAGAGACGACACAGAAAGCCAATTCACAGCACAGACTTCCAGCAGAAATGGAGAGACGACACAGAAAGCCAATTCACAGCACAGACTTCCAGCAGAAATGGAGAGACGACACAGAAAGCCAATTCACAGCACAGACTTCCAGCAGAAACGGAGAGACGACACAGAAAGCCAATTCACAGCACAGACTTCCAGCAGAAATGGAGAGACGACACAGAAAGCCAATTCACAGCACAGACTTCCAGCAGAAATGGAGAGCCAATTCACAGCACAGACTTCCAGCAGAAACGGAGAGACGACACAGAAAGCCAATTCACAGCACAGACTTCCAGCAGAAATGGAGAGACGACACAGGAAGCCAATTCACAGCACAGACTTCCAGCAGAAATGGAGAGACGACACAGAAAGCCAATTCACAGCACAGACTTCTAGCAGAAATGGAGAGACGACACAGAAAGCCAATTCACAGCACAGACTTCTAGCAGAAATGGAGAGACGACACAGGAAGCCAATTCACAGCACAGACTTCCAGCAGAAATGGAGAGACGACACAAAAAGCCAATTCACAGCACAGACTTCCAGCAGAAATGGAGAGACGACACAGAAAGCCAATTCACAGCACAGACTTCTAGCAGAAATGGAGAGACGACACAGAAAGCCAATTCGCAGCACAGACTTCCGGCAGAAATGGAGAGACGACACAGAAAGCCAATTCACAGCACAGACTTCTAGCAGAAATGGAGAGACGACACAGAAAGCCAATTCACAGCACAGACTTCTAGCAGAAATGGAGAGACGACACAGAAAGCCAACTCACAGCACAGACTTCCAGCAGAAATGGAGAGACGACACAGGAAGCCAACTCACAGCACAGACTTCCAGCAAAAATGGAGAGACGACACAGAAAGCCAATTTACAGCACAGACTTCCAGCAGAAATGGAGAGACGACACAGAAAGCCAATTCACAGCACAGACTTCCAGCAGAAATGGAGAGACGACACAGAAAGCCAATTCACAGCACAGACTTCCAGCAGAAATGGAGAGACGACACAGGAAGCCAATTCACAGCACAGACTTCCAGCAGAAATGGAGAGACGACACAGGAAGCCAATTCACAGCACACACTTCCAGCAGAAATGGAGAGACGACACAGAAAGCCAATTCACAGCACACACTTCCAGCAGAAATGGAGAGACGACACAGGAAGCCAATTCACAGCACACACTTCCAGCAGAAATGGAGAGACGACACAGGAAGCCAATTCACAGCACACACTTCCAGCAGAAATGGAGAGACGACACAGAAAGCCAATTCACAGCACACACTTCCAGCAGAAATGGGGAGACGACACAGGAAGCCAACTCACAGCACAGACTTCCAGCAAAAATGGAGAGACGACACAGAAAGCCAATTTACAGCACAGACTTCCAGCAGAAATGGAGATACGACACAGAAAGCCAATTCACAGCACAGACTTCCAGCAGAAATGGAGAGACGACACAGAAAGCCAATTCACAGCACAGACTTCCAGCAGAAATGGAGAGACGACACAGAAAGCCAATTCACAGCAGCGACTTCCAGCAGAACAACAGGGACAATATATAAGAGCGATACAATATGACGCCTCAGTGCAGATTCCAGAGTACACTCGTGAGGCGATTTCTCTGTTGGATCAAGCCGGCTTCTCCCTTCCTCCGTCTGCATCTAAGGCAAGTTATCCCCATATATCCCTAGCCGGAGAGGTTGCTAATGGTATTTTACACGTGGGTTCACATGAAGCCCATTAAAGGAAGCTCATAAACTGAAGACCTGTCACGTCGCTTGGGCAGGTTCCAGTAGCGGGGGATATGTGTGCGTGTGTGAGTGGGGAATTAACGAATGGGAGAGAGGGGGTGAGTGAGTGAGTTAGTAAATGAGAAATAGAGATAGGGAGGGAGGGAGGGAGAGAGAGAGAGAGAGAGAGAGAGAGAGAGAGACAGACAGACAGACAGACAGACAGACAGAGAGAGAGAGGAATGTCTGTCTGTCTGCAAGCAGGCAGACAGGAAGACAGAGCAATAGAAAGACCGGAGAGACAGCGAAATGGAGAGAGAAAGAAGAGTAAAAAGAAAGACAGCCAGCCAGGAAAACAGAGTAACAAAAAGACAGAGAGAAAGACAGACCAAGAAACAGAAACGCCAGAGAAAGAAAAATCAAGAAAGAGAAGGAAGACAAACAGATAAGACAAGCGAAATAAAAGCCAACAAAACCCAGCGCCTTCAAGTGTAAAGCACAAATTACGACCTCAGTGTACTTCGCAATTCAAAACAAAAGAGGAAACATCGTCAATACGAACTGCGGAGACTTCGACCTCGCATCTGAGAGTGTCTTTAAGATCCCGGTTGTTAAGGAGCAGGCGAAAGATGGGAAGAATTTGCACATTGGATGTATTTGCATTATATATTATCTTCGGGTCTCTCTCTCTCTCTTTTTCTCTTTCTTTCTCTGTCTCTGTCTGTCTGTCTGTCTGTCTTCCTCTTTCTTTCTTTCTCTGTCTGTCTGTCTGCCTCTGTCTCTGCCTCTGCCTCTGCCTCTGCCTCTGCCTCTGTCTCTGTCTCTGTCTCTGTTTGTCTGTCTGTCTGTCTGTCTCTCTCTCTCTCTCTGTCTCTGTCTCTGTCTCTGTCTCTGTCTCTGTCTCTGTCTGTCTCTGTCTCTGTCTCTGTCTCTGTCTCTGTCTCTGTCTCTGTCTCTGTCTCTTTCTCTTTCTCTTTCTCTTTCTCTTTCTCTTTCTCTTTCTCTCTCTCTCTCTCTCTCTCTCTCTCTCTCTCTCTCTCTCTCTCTGTCTCTGTCTCTGTCTCTGTCTCTGTCTCTGTCTCTGTCTCTGTCTCTCTCTCTCTCTTTCTCTATGCTAAAAGATGACAGATTTAGGAGTTAAGGGTTTCTCTGAAAGATGAATCTACCAATACATTTTACATTGCTTATGGAGTCTGACACACCATTCATTCGAAGAAAATATAGATTTAGAAATAGATATACTACATTTTGACACCAAGGGCCCTTCCACACGAGAAAATAGATACTGAAAATAGCTAATACATTTATAGTTTGAAAATCATAGCGCGTTACAAGCTATATGTAGAAATAGATCATATTTTAACTTTTTTGAATATTGGATGTCCTTAATTTTAAGTTTTAATAATACGACCGTAAGAGTCATTTCATATTTTGAGATTTAAAAAAATCAGAAATGAACATACTGCTTTTTAATATTTTTTTAATATACTCCGTAAATATAAATACAAAAATAACCACAATAGACTAGAGTTGGAAAAATTATTGCGTGCTTGAAGGTAAAATTAGAAATAGATCCTATATTAACTTTTGGGGGACGCTGAGAACCCTGAGAACTGCTTCTAATTAAAATTAAAATTAAACTTTCTCGCGAGGTCAGCACACAGCGGGACTAAATTTCTTCTCCCATATATATATATATATATATATATATATATATATATATATATATATATATATATATATATATATATATATAAGATTGTGTGCCGGCCTCCGAAGACAAATTCTAAACATCAATTCCTTGCAGATTTTTTGAGCTAAGATCCGTTTGTTATTACTGTAGGAGGGATAGAACACATAGAGAGAGAGAGAGAGAGAGAGAATTATCAACATTTTTTGGGATAGAACACAGAGAGAGAGAATTATCAACATTTTTTGGGATAGAACACAGAGAGAGAGAGAGAGAGAGAGAAATATCAACATTTTTTTTTCGTTATGCAATGAAGACTGGGATGTAGGATTTATATATATAATACTGATTATATATGATATAATCTTATATAATTTTGGTTTGGCTGTATGTTTCTTGTCGACGACGATGCGCACATAAAAAAAAATCATAAGCACCTACACACGTACACACACGCACACATATCAACATCACATACCTGAACATAAAATACAAAACAAAGGTTTATTCACCCACGCTATAAATATCCCCAATTATTCTCCAACCCCACGTAAAACCACAAAACAGACTGATAACACAATATCTTAAAACTAGAAAAAAACAAACCGGAAAAAAATAGATTAATGTAATAGTTTCATCATGAAAATCGAGAAAAAAATACGTCTATATCACTTCAATGGTATTTTTTTCACATCCTTTTTTTCCACTCCTTGTCCATCAGGTAAAGGTGAAAGCTGGTGCAACAGAAGTCAGCTGAGAGTACGATTTTCTCTATATTCAGTGAATTTGATATTTTTGCATTTCTTTTTCTTCATTTTTCCTTTTCTTCTCTTTCTTCTTCTTTTTCTTTTCTTCTTCTTCTTCTCCTTCTTTACTCTTCTTCTTCTTTTCAATCTTCTCCTTCTTTCTTCTTCTTCTTCTACTTCTCCCTCTTCTTCTTCTTCTTTTCCATCTTCTCCTTCTTTCTTCTTCTTCTACTTCTCCCTCTTCTTCTCCTTCTCCTTCTCTTTCTTTTTCTTCCTCTTCTCCTTCTCCTCCTCCGCTTTCTCCTCGACCTTTCCCTCCTCGCTCTCCTTCTTCTCCCTCCCCATCTCTTTCTCCATCTCTATCTCCATTTCCTCTATCTCCTCTTTCTTCCCCCCCCCCTCTGCTTCTTCTCCTTCTCCTTCTCCTTCTCGTGGTATTTATCTATCTCCTCTTTCTCCCCCTTTCTACTTCTTCTCCTTCTCCTTCTCGTGGTATTTACATTATCATATAAAGACAGAAACACAATTGATTTAATTATTCCTGAACTGCGACTAAAACGACTTAACATGACAAAAGGTGATAAAATACCTCGTATTTTCAAGTATTTTCTTCTTCTTCTCCTTCTTTACTCTTCTTCTTTTCCATCTTCTTCTCCTTTTTTCTTCTTCTTTTACTTCCCCCTCTTCTTCTTCTTCTTCTTCTCCTTCTCTTTCTTTTCTTCCTCTTCCCCTTCTCCTCTTCCGCTTTCTCCTCGACCTTTTCCTCCTCGCTCTCCTTCTTCTCCCTCCCCTTCTCCATCTCCTTCTCAATCTCTATCTCCATTTCCTCTATCTCC
The DNA here is from genome assembly GCF_042767895.1 of Penaeus vannamei. Classification (NCBI taxonomy): domain Eukaryota; kingdom Metazoa; phylum Arthropoda; class Malacostraca; order Decapoda; family Penaeidae; genus Penaeus; species Penaeus vannamei. Next base: position 43,152,367 of record NC_091560.1, read on the forward strand.
TCTTTCTCCCCCTTTATACTTCTTCTCCTTCTCCTTCTCGTGGTATTTACATTATCATATACAGCCAGAAACACAATTGATTTAATTATTCCTGAACTGCGACTAAAACGACTTAACATGACAAAAGGTGATAAAATACCTCGTATTTTCAAGTATTTTCTTCTTCTTCTCCTTCTTTACTCTTCTTCTTTTCCATCTTCTTCTCCTTCTTCCTTCTTCTTCTTCTTCTTCTTCTCCTTCTCCTTCTCCTTCTCTTTCTTTTCTTCCTCTTCTCCTTCTCCTCCTCCGCTTTCTCCTCGACCTTTTCCTCCTCGTTCTCCTTCTTCTCCCTCCACGTCTCTATCTCCATTTCCTCTATCTCCTCTTTCTCACCCCCCCCCTCCCTCTGCTTCTTCTCCTTCTCCTTCTCGTGGTATTTACATTATCATATACAGCCAGAAACACAATTGATTTAATTATTCCTGAACTGCGACTAAAACGACTTAACATGACAAAAGGTGATAAAATACCTCGAATTTTTCAAGCACAGATCGGATTAACTAAATCTTCTCGATCGAACATAATGCATCCATCATGATTAAACAAATATTGGAGAATTAAAGGTGATGGAATATTAAATAAGTCCATCGCAAAGTACGCGAATAAGTAATATATTAATAGGATAATTATAAACTGCATTGTTAGTGGATAATAATCATCATATGCCTTGGTAGTTGTGATAAAATATCCTCTTTTGATTGGAGAAATAATGAAATATGAAAAGGCTACGCAAATATAGAGATACAAAAAAAGGACTAAGTAAATATAGATAAAACATAGAGACTAAGAAAATATAGAAATAAAGAAAATGAAAGACTAAGAAAATAAAGTTACAAAAAAATGAAAGATTAAGAAAATATGTAAATGCAAAAAAAATAAAGATTAAGAAAATGGGAAGATACAAAAAAATAAAGGCTAAGAACATGGAAAAAAAAGAAAAGAAAAGAAGAAAAAAAAACACACACATATATATATAAATATATATATATATATATATATGTATGTATATATATATACATATACATATATATATATATATATATATATATATATATACATAAAGACAGAAAATATAAATACAAAAAATTGAGACTAAGAAAACAGAAAGATGCCAAAACTGAACATATAGATACAAAAAAATAAGGCAAAGAAAATATAAAGATAAAAAAAAAATTGAAAGACACAGAAAATAGAAAGCTACAAACAAATTGAAAAACACAGAAAACATGTATATTGAAAACTGGAACGACAATTTTCAAAATGTCATCTCTATGTTTCCTTCTGCGAAATGAAAGCCAGAGAGAATTCGTAACTCTTGCCTCACTTTCCAATAACCTTGTTTTTGTGTTGTCTTTTTTTCCCCCTCTTCTCCTCCTTCTTCTTCTTTTTCTCCTCCTCCTCCTTCTTCTCTTCTTCCTCATAAATCGTACATTCTGCTATGTTTGGGACTTCACTACACTTTCAGAATTAGTTTTACGAAAGTCACTATCTTCATAACCATCACAGTCGTCACTATCTTAACTTTCGGTATTATCTTTATTAATATAATTATCTTCAATATCATCACTATCTTCATTCTTAGCATTATCTTTGCTAACCTCACTATCTTCATTATCATCACAGTTATCACTATCATCACACTAAGCATTATCTTTGCTGACATCATTATTTTTATCATTATCAATATATTAACTTTCAGCATTATCTTTGCTATCACTATCTTTATTACCATCACAGTCATCACTATCTTCACTCAGCATTATCTTTGCTAACCTGCATATCTTCATTATCATTACTCAGCATTATTTTTATCATCATTGTCATCTCCATCACTATCATCACTCAAGCATTATCTTTCCTAACATCACTATCTTCATCACCATCACTATCACTATCTTCATCACCATCACTATCACTATCTTCATCACCATCACTATCATCACTATCTTCATCACCATCACTATCTTCATCACCATCACTATCATCACTATCCGCACACTCCCTCTCCCGTGGACTAAAAAAACATAACACTATCTAATTGAAAAAACTATTTGCAGACATATTATGCTAACCGATAACTCAAGGAAATTATTAACAGCCCAATTATAGCCGCTTCTAACTACCACGTGGCTCGTATGGCCATTGACCTTCTCTACGACCCTCTCGAGTTTTCCTTTTAGTAATAATCATTCTTATTATCTTATCAATTAGTGGTGTTGTTGGGGATTAGGTCGGAATGTGATAGTTACCTTATACTGCGTCTCTCTCACGCCCGTAAGGATTCTCAGCGCGCCCGTTGGACACTGTGTGGTCTCTGATTCTCTCCCATCCTCCCTTGTTTTTCCATCCTGCACTGTGCAACTTGCCTTCTCACTGCCTTACCTTCCTCCTTAGCCTTTTTTTCCCCTACTTTCCCACCCCCATGGTTTACTTCTATTCGTTATCCACCCTTTCTTTCTTTCTTTCTTTCTTTCTCTCTGTCTCTGTCTCTCTCTTTCTCTCTCTTTCTTTCTCTCTCTCTCTCTCTTTCTTTCTTTCTTTCTTTCTTTCTTTCTTTCTTTCTTTCTCTCTCTCTCTCTCTCTCTCTCTCTCTCTCTCTCTCTCTCTCTCTCTCTCTCTCTCTCTCTCTCTCTCCCTCTCCTCTCCTCTCCCTCTCCCTCTCCCTCTCCCTCTCTCTCTCTCTCTCTCTCTCTCTCTCTCCTCTCTCTCCCTCTCCCTCTCCCTCTCCCTCTCCCTCTCTCTCTCTCTCTCTCTCCCTCTCTCTCTCTCTCTCTCTCTCTCTCTCTATCTATCTCTCTCCTCTCTCTCTCTCTCCTCTCTCTCTCTCTCTCTCTCTCTCTTGCGGACCTGCGTTCAATCCCACGCCCGGCCAGTGAGTGGTAACCCCGGCCACTCCTTGCACACAGGGGGAGATTTGGGCAAAATAAAACAGACAGTATGTCACAGCAAAGAATATCCATTGTAACAAATGGAATTAAAACTAAATCTTAATAACTCTCTCTCTCTCTCTCCCTTCCTCCTCTTTTACCCTTTTCTGAAACTTGCACTCTGTTCACTTCATTCTCTCTATCGTCTCCTCTTCCTACTTAACCTCGTTTTCTTTCACTCATCTCTTCACTTCTTTCGTTCACTCATCTATCCTCCTTTTCCTCCTTTCCTTTCTATCCTGTCCTTTCAATGCTCACCTGTCCCTGTAGGACGAGAGAACATATGAACTTTTATTGTTTATTTATTTTCTTCATCTTTCTTTTTTTTTTATTAACTACAAATGGTGTTGTATTTTATGAATTCACAAGAAGCTAAGAACATAGCATAGCCAGACCCATTTTCTTGAAGTTTTATTTGATTTTTTTTCATATTGATGTATTCCGACATTTTTATATCATATTGTAAATTTATCTGTCATCTTATGCCATTTTATAGTTTTACTTGACATTTTCTAGTTTTATTCGACCTTTATTTTGGTGTTTTCCTACTTTTTCATGTCCTATTTTTTTCTGCTTTGATTCTTACTGTCTATTCTAACAATAATTTTTTTCTCAAGATTTTAATGTCTGTCAATAACTCATAGGATACTTAGTATGCTGATTTACATATTTTTACACTACTCTATTTATGCTTTTAAATTATAATGCTCTGTGAATAATGACTTTCCAATAAATAGATATATATTTTAATGTATATAGAATTATTGTAGTGAATAATGACTTTCCAATGGGCTTTGTATAAATATATATTTTAATGTATATAGAATTATTGTAGTGAATAACCATTGTATATGGAAATAAAGTTCTGATTCTGATTCCTAGGGTATGGGACACGACGTCTATTCATGGGGGGAAGTGAACGGACCCCCCCCCCCCTCTCCTTTCTCCAGGCCCTAACACAACTACGCATACAAACATACACAAACAAACAAACACAATCACACACAAACAAACACAATCACACACAAACAAACAAAATCACACACAAACAAACAAACACAACCACACACACACACGACGTGAACGCCCCCCCCTCCCCCTCTCCTTTCTCTAGGCCCTAAGCCGCCGTCCACCACCGGGTCGGGTGGTTTTCGGGCATCCCCTCCGACCGACCGTCAGCCCGACAACACCTCCGTCAGCTGTTCGACGTCAGGGCGGCTGTGACATCGCTCGCCAGATCTTGACGCTGTTTTTTCGCTCGGTTGGGGTCTTCCGTGGTCTGGCTTTTGGTAGGATCTTAGTATTTGTGCCGTTGTCTCGGTCTTTTAATATCCTGGGGGTGTTTTTTTGTTTTTTTGTTTTTGTTTTTTTCTTCTCTCCGGTGTCTTTTCTCTATTCGTCTGTTTGTTTTGTCGATCCTCTGTCGCCTCCTTCTCTAACCTTCTTTCTGTATTTTCTTCTCCCTTCTCCTTCTCTTCCTATTCTGCTTTTTTGCCTTTCCTCTTCCCTCCTCTCCTTATCTTTTTTTTCTCTCTCTTTTTTCTTTTTTTTACCTTTCCTCTCCTCTCCACCTCTTATCCCTCCTTCCCATTCCTTTCTCCCTCTTCCCCCTTCCTCTTCTTCTTTTTTTCCCTTCCCCTCCACCCCTTCTCCCTCCTGCCCTTCCTTTCGTAACTCCTCCCTCTCTTCCCCTTTTCTCATTGCCCTCCCTGCCCCTAATTTCTTACATATCCTCTCTTTCTCTCTTTCTCTTTCTCTCTCTATCTATCTATCTCTCTTTCGGTCGCTCTCTCTCTCTCTCTCTCTCTCTCTCTCTCTCTCTCTCTCTCTCTCTCTCTCTCTCTCTCTCTCTCTCTCTCTCCCTTCTCTCTCTCCCTCTCTCTCTCTCTCTCTCTCTCTCTCTCTCTCTCTCTCTCTCTCTCTCTCTCTCTCTCTCTCTCTCTCTCTCTCTCTCTCTCTCTCTCTCTCTCTCCTCTCTCTCTCTCTCTCTCTCTCTCTCTCTATATATATATATATATATATATATATATATATATATATATATATATATATATATATATATTTACATATATACATACATACATACATACATACATACATACATACATACATATATATATATATATATATATATATATATATATATATATATATATATATACATATATATATATATATATACATATATATATATATATATATGTCTGTCTCTCGCTCTCTCTCCTCCTTCCCCCCCTCTCTCTCTCTCACTCTCTCTCTCTCTCTCCCTCTCTCTCCCTCTCCCCGTCTCTCTCTCTCCCTCCCTCCCTCCCTCGCTATCCATCTCATTCTGATTCTAAGAAATGTTCATTTTTCGTCCCCACTTGGTCAACCTCTACGGCTTCCGTGTCCTAGCTGTCTCCGAAACCATAAATATTTTTGGTGTAAGGATATGTGAAAAAGGAGGCAGGGAACGTTGTATAAAAT
>NC_091560.1:43167798-43172798 GCF_042767895.1 Penaeus vannamei
AAAGAACGAGAGTTAAAAAGAGAGAGAGAGTGAGAGAGAGAGAGAGAATGAATGAAATGAAAAAAGAGAGTAAATGAAAAAAAAAAAATAAAGAGAAAGAACAAAAGATAAAGAGAGAAGAGAATGAACGATATCAAATAAAAAAAAATACCGAAGGAATTAAAAGAGAGAATAAATTAAATGACGAATAACATGATAGAAGAAAGAGTGAAAGAGCCCGAGACACAGAGAGGGAAAGAGAGAGGGGGGGAAGGGGGGGGAAGGGAGATCAAAAGAACACTCTCTCCCCTCCTCTCCCATTCCCTACCCCCCCCCCCCCCGTGTCGAGTCATAATCACACATGGATATAAGTTTCTCCATTTTTTTTTTTTTTTTTTTTTTTTAAGAAAAGTCAAGATGAAAAAAGCGAGAGTGATTTTGTGATTTTCTCATTTTCTTTTTCTTATATGTTGCTTGTTTTATTTTTTTTTTTTTTTTTATATTTTTTTTTTTTTTTTTTTTTTTTTTTGCAATATCCTAATGTCAGTTACACAACTATTCTGTTTTTTCAATGATTCCTTTTCTTTTTACTTTATTTCATCATTATCATTAATGTTGTTATTGTCATAAGTGCCTTTTTTAATCATTTTTTCCCGTTCGTGTTATCTTTACCTGCTCTGTTATTATCATTATCTTTTCTATCGTTATTATCATCATTATTATGTATTATCATTATTACTAGTATGTATTAACATTACACGGACATGCACATACACAGAAATAAATGCATATCTATCAGTTTAGATATGCATATCTACCGTAAAAGATAGAAAAAATAAATGTATATTTGTTTGATAGATCGATATATATATGCTTTCATTTCTGTGAATATGTGTGTCTGTTTATACGAATATTCATCGGGTCGGGTTTGGCACAATTTTAACAAACCGGCCGATTATCATTAGCAGCAGTAGCATCATTATCACGAACATAATTACCTTACATCATCCATTATCATTAATATAAATCACATGAAACGCACAACACAAGTCTCAGAGGAAATATTACATATGGAGCGTTGGATCCACTTCCCCCTTCGGTATACGTCCTTCCCCTACGTCCGATTCCCCCGCGGCCTCGCTGGAACTAACGATTAATATTCGTTTTCATTTCTCTTTCACCTTCTTTTCTTCTTCTTCTACTTGTTATTTTCCTTTATTGCGTTTCTTTCTCTCTTTCTCATTTTTTTAAAGGTTAGATGATTATTTTCTTTCAAGTACCACGAAAAATTATGGTAATAATGATAATAAGGATAATGATAATAATAATCATTATAATGATTATAATAATGATGATAATGATAATGATAGTAATAATTCTAATAACAATAATGATAATGATAATAACAATAATGATAGTGATAAGGATAATAATGGATATGGTAATAATGATAATGATAATAACAGTAAAAATAACGAATATGATAATGACAACTTAAAGCTATAATAATAGTAATACTAATAATAATTGCTATAATAATAATGATACTAATAATGATGATGATAATAAAAAAAATAATAATAATGAAAATGATAATGATAACATAATACTATAATAATGATAATAACTATGATGATAATTTTAACAATGATAATAATGATGACAATGATAATAACAAAATAATAATGATGATCATCATCATTATCATTATTACCATTACTATCATTATCATCATTATCATTCTTCTTATTGTAATTACTGCTATCACCATCACCATCACTATCATCATCCTCATCGTCACCATCATCACCATGGTTACCATTATCATCACCGTCACCATAAACCTATATTCTGTCTTTGATCACGGAAAACACGCAAGATTTTTTTTTGAAAAGTCTCGTTAGGGAAAAATAAAATGAAAATATTTGTAAAACATTTTCCTCTCAAAATAATCTGCAGAGGAAACCTAATGGGCTTAAGAGGATGGAAGCCAAAAATATAGATTTTTTATATAGATATAGCGTTAATATCAGTGAAGGAAAATTATGGAGCGAGAGAGAGGGTGGGGAGGGGGAGAGGGAGAGAGGGGGGAAGAGGGAGAGAGGGAGAGAGAGAGAGGGGGGGGGAGGGAGAGGGAGAGAGGGAGGGAGGGAGGAAAGGAAGAAATAAAGAAAAAAAGGGAGAAAGGGAGAGGGAGGAGAAAAAGAGAGGGAGAGGAAGGAAAAGGGAAGGGAGCAAGGGAGGGAGGGAAGGAAAGGGAAGGAGGGAGAGAGGAAGGGAAAGGGAAGGGAGGGAGGGAGGGATGATAAGAGACAGACAGATTAACAAAATCAGAAATATAAACAAACAAAAAGGAAGAGAAAGAGAGAGACAGAGAGAGAGAGAGAGAGAGAGAGGGGGGAGGAATTGGAGGAAGGAAGAAATTAGAGGGAGGGAGAGAGGGAGAGGGAGAGAGGGAGAGGGAGAGAGGGAGAGAGAGAGAGAGAGAGAGAGAGAGAGAGAGAGAGAGAGAGAGAGAGAAAGACAAACAGACGGACAGGGACAGAAGAGGGGAGGGAGAGAGAGGAAGGAGGAGGGGAGAGGGAGGGGAAGAAGGAGATTGAGAGAGAGAGAGAGACATAGAGAGAGAGAGAGAGAGAGAGAGAGAGAGAGAGAGAGAGAGAGAGAGAGAGAGAGAGAGAGAGAGAGAGAGAGAGACGTGGGAGTGATTGAGTAAGGAAGAAATAAAGAAAGAAAAAAGGAGAAAGGGACAGTGAGGAGGAAAAGATGAGGGAAAAAGAAAGGAGAGGGAGGGAGGAAGGGAACATAGAAGAAGACAGGAGGGATGAAAGAGAGAAAGATTGACAAAATCAGAAATAGAAACAAACAAAAAGGAAGAGAGAGAGAGAGAGAGAGACAAACACACGGACAGGGACAGAAATTGAGAGAGAGAGAGGGAGAGAGAGCAAATCATACTATTCTATACATGAAATAACTTTCGGAATATATTTACACACAGCTTTCCCTCGCGCACTTTGTCAATACTTACCTTATCAGCAACAAACAAAACTATCATAGCCAAAAAAATAAACAAATAAATAAAAAATAAAATAAAAAATAAAAAAGAGAGAGAGAAAGAGAGCGAGCCAGCGAGAGAGAGAGAGAGAGAGAGAGAGACAGAGAGAGAGAGAGAGAGAGAGAGAGAGAGAGAGAGAGAGAGAGAGAGAGAGAGAGAGAGAAAGAGAGCGAGAAGAGAGAGATAGAGAGAGAATCTACCAAGCCATAGTCACATTCTACACTTATCCCACCAACTAACTCCAAAAGCAAATGGGGAAGGCAACAAAACAGTGTCCCTGGCCCATGGACTGAGTTATACATCACATTATTAAAATATTCTTGAAAATAACTTTCACTTTCTCTGGACCGTGTGTGGGAGGCACAAGCACCCACGTACGTAATATTCCCCCTATATACACGTAGAAGAGGAGAGAGGGAGGAAGGGGGAGGAGAGGGGGGGAAGGAGGGAGGGAGGGAGAGGGGGAGGGAGGGAGGGGGGGAGGGAGAGGAGGAGGGAGGGAGAGGAGGGAAGGGAGGAGGAGTGAAAGAGAGAGAGAGAGAGAGAGAGAGAGAGAGAGAGAGAGAGAGAGAGAGAGAGAGAGAGAGAGAGAGAGAGAGAGACAGACAGACAGACAGAGAGAGAGAGAAAATCTACCAATACACATAGTCCACATTCTACACTTATCCGCAACTAACTTTTTAAAAGCAAATGGGAAGGCAACAAAAGCAGTGTCCCTATTTACATGGACTAAGTTATACATCACATTATTCGTATTCTTGAAAAATAACTTTCACTTTCTCTGGAGCGTGTGTGGGGAGGCACAAAGAAGCACCCACGTACGTAATATTCCCCCTATATACACGTAGAAAGAGAGAGGGGGGAGGGGGAGGAAGGGAGGGAGGGAGAGGGAGGAGGGGGAGGGGGGAGGGAGGAAGAGAGGAGAGAGGAGAGAGAGAGAGAGAGAGGCAGGGAGGGAGGGATGGATGGAGGGAGCGAGAGAGAAAGAAAAAAAAGAAGAGAGGGAGAGGGACCGAGAGAGAGAGAGAGAGAGAGAGAGAGAGGCAGGGAGGGAGGGGATGGATGGAGGAGCGAGAGAGAAAAAAAGGAAGAGGGAGAGAGAGAGAGAGAGAGAGAGAAAGAGAGAGAGAGAGAGAGAGAGAGAGAGAACACGCTAGAGCTAGAGAGAGAAAGAGAAGGAGAGAGAGCGCGCGGAAAGAAAAAAACAAACCCATAGAAAGAAAACAGGAAAAACACATAAAAAACAAACAAACAAAAAAGGGAGAGACAGAGAGAATTATCAACCGGAGAAAACAGCATTAAGACCTTTAATTCAGCGAACCAAAAACTTTCGGTTCTCGGGAATAAAAGTTTAAGTCCGTCTCCCCTCAACAAATGAACTACGGAAACTTTTGTCACGAATGTTGGACATGTCTTGCAATCTTGAGTTCTGTGACGCTTGGGATTTCAAGATGATAAAAAAAAGAAAGAGAAAAAAAACGATCTATATGTAAATGTATGTTGCTTTTCTTATAGATCTCAAATGCTGGTGAAGGGACAGAAACATTGTATATTGTGTTGGTCTGAGATCCAGTGGGATACGAGTATATATTTTTTTCTTTGTTTTCTTTTTCTTTGTTTTTCTTTTTTCTTTGTTTTTCTTTAATTTTTTTCTTTTCCTCCTCCTCCTCCTCCTTCTCCTCCTGCATTAAATCACACTGTTTGTTTTCCCCTTGATAAACATTTTACATTTATTTTAAAACATTTATTCATGATCTTTCGAAGACTTTCAAAATCATGGAACGAGGGGAAGGGGAGGAGGTGGGGAGAGAGGAAAAGGGAGGGGAGGAGAGGGAAGAGGGAGAGAGAGGAAAGGGGAGGGGGGGAGCAAAGAAGGGGAGGGGGCAGGAAAGAGGGAGGAGAGAGGGGAGGAGAAGAAAGAGGGAGAGGGAGGGAGGAAAAGGGAGACGAAGAGGGGGAGGGAGGA
>NC_091560.1:43185298-43187798 GCF_042767895.1 Penaeus vannamei
TCCACTTTCTCCGGGTGGATAACGAGAGAGATCCGGGTTGAAATCGGTAATCTGATTCTCGCCCTTATTGAATACGAATTTTTTTGGACGGCGCTCGTAATCGGAAGGAAGAGGGAAATGGGATAAAAGTGTAAAAAGAAAAATGTTGATGAAGAGGTGGATGGAGAGAAGTAGAGGGGGGAGAGGGAGGGAGGGACGAATGGAGATGGATGGAGGGAGGGAGGGGGAGGGATAGGGAGAGGAAGGAGATGGAGAGGGAGGGAGGGAGGGATAGGGATAGGAAGAAGATGGAGAGGGGGAGAAAGGGAGAAAGAGAGGGAAGGAGGAAGGAAAAGAGAGAGAGAGAGATGGGCAGAGTAAGTGTGAAAGAAAGGGGGGAAGAGTGAAAGAGAGAGAGAGAGAGAGAGAGAGAATAAAGGAGACATAGAAACTGAGAGACAGCGAAAGAAAGAGAAATTAGAGAAATATATTTGTAAAAATTACAGGCAATACTTTTCATTCAGCAAAATATAAGCCACCTAAATAACATTTACGATAAACAATGACAATGTTCTTATTGTATATGCGCGTGTGAGTTTCTGATTGTAGATAATGGGTAATGAACTTCATAATCAATTTATAGTTAATTATTTGTTCATAATTAACATGAAGAAATCACAAGCCACTACTCACCTAAAATATCTATTTAATTATCTATTCACTTTTTTATGGTTGTCTTCGTTGCACTAGATAAAAATTTCAGAAATGGGTGGCAATATTCATTTAAAAAAAAACACTTTAATATATCTACTTAATATCACAAAGCATTTTGATCGACCTGGCAAAAAAATATATATATTTACGCTCGTGGGTCGATGTAAATTATCTTTACGTCCGTGGGTTTTCGACGAAGCAAAAAATACCGCCAAATTCAAATCGAAAACCGCCCACGACACCCATGCCAAAGCCAGTCGAAGAAAAACCTTCCTTTGTTCCGTTAACGAATTGTTCAAAGAGAAAGATAAATGAATAAATAAGTAGATAGATAACTAAAAATAAATAAAAATAAGTAAATAAATAAAAACCAAGAAGGGAGAGAGAAGAAAGGAGACGAGAATGGAAGGGGGAATGGGATAATCATCAGGATCATCATCACCATCATCATCATTATTTCTATTCTTTTTCAACTTTTCATCATTGTCAATTAAACATCCAATATCAATATTATTGACGAGACAGTTCACTCCAGTCTATATAAATCTTCAAGTAATTTATACATGCATAGTCCAAGGGCAAGAATATATGCGAGCCAAGAGAAAAATACAATTTGCTTCCGATATTTTTCAACAGAAGTGGAGGGTCTTCTTAAAAAAAAAAAAAAAAAAAAAAAAAAAAAAAAAAAAACGTTATCTCGTTCTTTTATCGTCTTTGGGAAAATATGATTGGGCAAGTTTTTTTTTTGAGGGGGGGGGGTGACTGGCCTCGGTCTGTTGATGTTGATATTTGGTGAATTTCTTCTTGATGAAAGGAAGAGAGAGAGGGAGGGAGGATGGGAGAGCGAGCGAGGGAGAGAGGGAGAGAGGGAGGGAGGGAGGGAGGGAGAGAGAGGGAGAGAGAGAGAGAGAGAGTGAGAGAGAGAGAGAGAGAGAGGAGAGAGAAGAGAGAGAGAGAGAGAGAGAGAGAGAGAGAGAGAGAGAGAGAGAAGAGAGAGAGAAGAGAGAGAGAGAGGGAGGGAGGGAGAATGAGAAAGAGAGAGAGGAGGGTGGGGAGGGAGCGATAGTGAGAGAGAGAGAGAAACAGCGATATCGGGAACAAGACAGCGAGAAGAGGGTAAATAACAAAAGGAGCAAAAAAGAAAGAAAGAGAGAGAGAGAGAGAGAGAGAGAGAGAGAGAGAGAGAGAGAGAGAGAGAGAGAGAGAGAGAGAGAGAGAGAGAGAGAGAGAGAGAGAGAATATAAATATATATATATATATATATATATATATATATATATATATATATATATATATATAAAACATCATTAGCCACTTATCAGAACAGAGATAAAACATCTTAGGTGGATCAAGTCCTATTTCCGGTTAAAAAACGATTCAACGAGCCAATTACAGGAAAAGAGGCTATTAAAAGAAGTGGTGATTATGTCGTGTCCTTCCGCTCTTCGCCATGTTGCGGTCGCGTGTGATACTGGGAAGTGTGTGTGTGTGTGTGTGTGTGTGTGTGTGTGTGTGTGTGTGTGTGTGTGTGTGTGTGTGTGTGTGTGTGTGTGTGTGTGTGTGTGTGTGTGTGTGTGTGTGTATGTGTGTGTGTGTGTGTGTGTGTGTGTGTGTGTGTGTGTGTGTGTGTGTGTGTGTGAGTGAGTGAGTGAGTGAGTGAGTGAGTGAGTGTGTATGTGTATGTGTATGTGTATGTGTATGTGTATGTATGTGTGTGTGAGTGTAGGTGTGCGTGTATGTGCGCGCATGTAGATATACACGTACATATATACATACATATCAACACAAATCTCCTTCAGGGTATGCA
>NC_091560.1:43195298-43227798 GCF_042767895.1 Penaeus vannamei
GTGTGTGTGTGTGTGTGTGTGTGTGTGTGTGCGCGCCCGCGCGCGCGTTAAGATGCAATACTGAATCGACATTTAAAAGGTACATTGTTTATAATTGTAACAATATTGTAACAATGTTTATTTGACGTATTTCTATTTTGGAGACATATCAATATATCAAAAATTAGCGTGGAATAGAGTAAGTTCAAATAATTGTCTATCCATGGACATATCAATATAACAAAAATTAGCGTCGAATAGAGTAAGTTCAAATAATTGTCTATCCATGGATTATCTGCTTAAAGTGTTTCACAGTTCAAAGGATAAGGAAGTAAGGGAAGTGAACAATTTTTATCAGTTTCCCCTCAAACGATTTCCTGGGTCTCGTCCGGTGCTGAGTCAGGTTGGGGGAAATCAAAGTCAAAGTTGACTTTCTTTCTACTCCCTCTCTGTCTCTTTCTTTCTTCTCCCTCTCTCTCTCTTTCTTTCTTCTCCCTCTCTCTTTCTTTCTACTCCCTCTCTCTCTTTCTTTCTTCTCCCTCTCTCTCTTTCTTTCTTCTCCCTCTCTCTCTCTTTCTTTCTACTCCCTCTCTCTCTTTTTTTCTTCTCCCTCTCTCTCTTTCTTTCTTCTCCCTCTCTCTCTCTTTCTTTCTTCTCCCTCTCTCTCTTTCTTTCTTCTCCCTCTCTCTCTTTCTTTCTACTCCCTCTCTCTCTTTTTTTCTTCTCCCTCTCTCTCTTTCTTTCTACTCCCTCTCTCTCTTTCTTTCTTCTCCCTCTCTCTCTTTCTTTCTACTCCCTTTCTCTTTCTTTCTACTCCCTCTCTCTCTTTCTTTCTACTCCCTCTCTCTCTTTTTCTTTTTTCTCCCTCTCTCTCTTTCTTTCTACTCCCTTTCTCTTTCTTTCTTTCTTTATTCTTTGTCGAAGTCAACTCACGCCATGTTTGCGCTTTCCCAATTTATCTTATTTATTTCTGATCGTGGGCATTTTATCGGAATGGGGGGGGGGGGAGGGGAGGTGACAGTTCTGTGTATGCTGAGGAAGAGGTTGAGTTTGTTGTAATGAGACTTAAAGTGATATGAGCGAGAGAAAGGGTTATTATAGGTCTTCTTCGACATACACTGCTGTTAATTACGCTTTCAATTTCTTTTTTCCACGCAATGGTTTGTCTTTTTTTTCTATTAGCATCTAAGGTGTTTTTGTTTCTCTCTTTTTTTTTCTTTTTTTTCGTTCGTAAATTTTATCCATCCATCTCCCCGGTAGAAGGGGAGGATTGATCACTTTTCCGTCCAGGGTAACGACGGAAATTGCAAGCGAGTGGAAATCAGTGTCTCGATTCTGTCTCAGTTTTGTTGTTATTATAGGATTTATTATCATTATCATTATTATTATTATTACTGATTTATCATTATTAGGGAGAGGGAGGGAATAGAGTGAAACCTTGGAATTCAATTTAGTAGTCGAGAATATTCCTTTTTTTTTTACCTCTTTATTCTTAAGATTTAAGTTATGGTGTCCCAACTATTTGAATAAGATTATAGAATTAGATATGGCCGATAGTTATGGTTCTGTGATGCACTATCTATTGGGACGCTTCATGGTAATGGGATAAAAAATATATATATTGATAAAAAAAACATGGTAGTGGTTTAGGGTTGTCTTTATTGCTTCCTGTTAGTGTTATAAAGGTTAGAGGATAATTTGAATATATATTTGCATTGGTGGTGGCAAGGATAACATAATAAAAAATAATAAAATAACATCAATAAAAGCGGTTATGTCAAAAAAGGTCATTAAGATCATTGCATTCGTGCTTGAAGAGGTGTTGGCAACGGTGATGAGACTACTAATGACTTTCAACACTAAGAGATACGAAGTAGCGAATATCGAAGAAGAAATACGAAGTAGTGGAAAATACGAAGAAGTGAATAGTGAATGACATCAACAATAAGTCTCGACTGCCAACTTACCTTCCCTGGACCACAACTTGTCTCCAAGGAAAGTCCACACCACTTGGAGGACTCTACGACAATCTGTGGGGATTCTCCTACTTACTCTGATATTAAATCCATCCCGACTATGGAGATATTACGCCCATCCCGACTATGGAGATATTACGCCCATCCCGACTATGGAGATATTACGCCCATCCCGACTATGGAGATATTACGCCCATCCCGACTATGGAGATATTACGCCCATCCCGACTATGGAGATATTACGCCCATCCCGACTATGGAGATATTACGCCCATCCCGACTATGGAGATATTACGCCCATCCCGACTATGGAGATATTACGCCCATCCCGACTATGGAGATATTACGCCCATCCCGACTATGGAGATATTACGCCCATCCCGACTATGGAGATATTACGCCCATCCCGACTATGGAGATATTACGCCCATCCCGACTATGGAGATGTTACGCCCATCCCGACTATGGAGATATTACGCCCATCCCGACTATGGAGATATTACGCCCATCCCGACTATGGAGATATTACGCCCATCCCGACTATGGAGATATTACGCCCATCCCGACTATGGAGATATTACGCCCATCCTAATTATGGAGATATTACGCCCATCCCGACTATGGAGATATTACGCCCATCCCGACTATGGAGATATTACGCCCATCCTAATTATGGAGATATTACGCCCATCCCGACTATGGAGATATTACGCCCATCCCGACTATGGAGATATTACGCCCATCCCGACTATGGAGATATTACGCCCATCCCGACTATGGAGATGTTACGCCCATCCTAATTATGGAGATATTACGCCCATCCCGACTATGGAGATATTACGCCCATCCCGACTATGGAGATATTACGCCCATCCCGACTATGGAGATATTACGCCCATCACGACTATGGAGATGTTACGCCCATCCCGACTATGGAGATATTACGCCCATCCCGACTATGGAGATATTACGCCCATCCCGACTATGGAGATATTACGCCCATCCCGACTATGGAGATATTACGCCCATCCCGACTATGGAGATATTACGCCCATCCCGACTATGGAGATGTTACGCCCATCCCGACTATGGAGATATTACGCCCATCCCGACTATGGAGATATTACGCCCATCCCGACTATGGAGATATTACGCCCATCCCGACTATGGAGATATTACGCCCATCCCGACTATGGAGATATTACGCCCATCCTAATTATGGAGATATTACGCCCATCCCGACTATGGAGATATTACGCCCATCCCGACTATGGAGATATTACGCCCATCCTAATTATGGAGATATTACGCCCATCCCGACTATGGAGATATTACGCCCATCCCGACTATGGAGATATTACGCCCATCCCGACTATGGAGATATTACGCCCATCCCGACTATGGAGATGTTACGCCCATCCTAATTATGGAGATATTACGCCCATCCCGACTATGGAGATATTACGCCCATCCCGACTATGGAGATATTACGCCCATCCCGACTATGGAGATATTACGCCCATCACGACTATGGAGATGTTACGCCCATCCCGACTATGGAGATATTACGCCCATCCCGACTATGGAGATATTACGCCCATCCCGACTATGGAGATGTTACGCCCATCCCGACTATGGAGATATTACGCCCATCCCGACTATGGAGATGTTACGCCCATCCCGACTATGGAGATATTACGCCCATCCCGACTATGGAGATATTACGCCCATCCCGACTATGGAGATGTTACGCCCATCCTAATTATGGAGATATTACGCCCATCCCGACTATGGAGATGTTACGCCCATCCCGACTATGGAGATATTACGCCCATCCCGACTATGGAGATGTTACGCCCATCCTAATTATGGAGATATTACGCCCATCCCGACTATGGAGATATTACGCCCATCCCGACTATGGAGATATTACGCCCATCCCGACTATGGAGATATTACGCCCATCCCGACTATGGAGATGTTACGCCCATCCCGACTATGGAGATATTACGCCCATCCCGACTATGGAGATATTACGCCCATCCCGACTATGGAGATATTACGCCCATCCCGACTATGGAGATATTACGCCCATCCCGACTATGGAGATATTACGCCCATCCCGACTATGGAGATATTACGCCCATCCCGACTATGGAGATATTACGCCCATCCCGACTATGGAGATATTACGCCCATCCCGACTATGGAGATATTACGCCCTTCCCGACTATGGAGATATTACGCCCATCCCGACTATGGAGATATTACGCCCATCCCGACTATGGAGATATTACGCCCATCACGACTATGGAGATGTTACGCCCATCCCGACTATGGAGATATTACGCCCATCCCGACTATGGAGATATTACGCCCATCCCGACTATGGAGATGTTACGCCCATCCCGACTATGGAGATATTACGCCCATCCCGACTATGGAGATGTTACGCCCATCCCGACTATGGAGATATTACGCCCATCCCGACTATGGAGATATTACGCCCATCCCGACTATGGAGATGTTACGCCCATCCTAATTATGGAGATATTACGCCCATCCCGACTATGGAGATGTTACGCCCATCCCGACTATGGAGATATTACGCCCATCCCGACTATGGAGATGTTACGCCCATCCTAATTATGGAGATATTACGCCCATCCCGACTATGGAGATATTACGCCCATCCTAATTATGGAGATATTACGCCCATCCCGACTATGGAGATATTACGCCCATCCCGACTATGGAGATGTTACGCCCATCCCGACTATGGAGATATTACGCCCATCCCGACTATGGAGATATTACGCCCATCCCGACTATGGAGATATTACGCCCATCCCGACTATGGAGATATTACGCCCATCCCGACTATGGAGATATTACGCCCATCCCGACTATGGAGATATTACGCCCATCCCGACTATGGAGATATTACGCCCTTCCCGACTATGGAGATATTACGCCCATCCCGACTATGGAGATATTACGCCCATCCCGACTATGGAGATATTACGCCCATCCCGACTATGGAGATATTACGCCCTTCCCGACTATGGAGATATTACGCCCATCCCGACTATGGAGATATTACGCCCTTCCCGACTATGGAGATATTACGCCCATCCTAATTATGGAGATATTACGCCCTTCCCGACTATGGAGATATTACGCCCATCCTAATTATGGAGATATTACGCCCATCCCGACTATGGAGATATTACGCCCATCCTAATTATGGAGATATTACGCCCATCCCGACTATGGAGATATTACGCCCATCCCGACTATGGAGATATTACGCCCATCCTAATTATGGAGATATTACGCCCATCCCGACTATGGAGATATTACGCCCATCCTAATTATGGAGATATTACGCCCATCCCGACTATGGAGATATTACGCCCATCCTAATTATGGAGATATTACGCCCATCCCGACTATGGAGATATTACGCCCATCCTAATTATGGAGATATTACGCCCATCCCGACTATGGAGATATTACGCCCATCCTAATTATGGAGATATTACGCCCATCCTAATTATGGAGATATTACGCCCTTCCCGACTATGGAGATATTACGCCCATCCCGACTATGGAGATATTACGCCCATCCTAATTATGGAGATATTACGCCCATCCTAATTATGGAGATATTACGCCCATCCTAATTATGGAGATATTACGCCCATCCCGACTATGGAGATATTACGCCCATCCCGACTATGGAGATGTTACGCCCATCCCGTCTATGGAGATATTACGCCCATCCTAATTATGGAGATATTACGCCCATCCTAATTATGGAGATATTACGCCCATCCTAATTATGGAGATATTACGCCCATCCTAATTATGGAGATATTACGCCCATCCCGACTATGGAGATATTACGCCCATCCCGACTATGGAGATGTTACGCCCATCCCGACTATGGAGATATTACGCCCATCCCGACTATGGAGATATTACGCCCATCCCGACTATGGAGATGTTACGCCCATCCCGACTATGGAGATGTTACGCCCATCCCGTCTATGGAGATATTACGCCCATCCTAATTATGGAGATATTACGCCCATCCTAATTATGGAGATATTACGCCCATCCCGACTATGGAGATATTACGCCCATCCCGACTATGGAGATGTTACGCCCATCCCGACTATGGAGATATTACGCCCATCCCGACTATGGAGATATTACGCCCATCCCGACTATGGAGATATTACGCCCATCCCGACTATGGAGATATTACGCCCATCCTAATTATGGAGATATTACGCCCATCCCGTCTATGGAGATATTACGCCCATCCTAATTATGGAGATATTACGCCCATCCTAATTATGGAGATATTACGCCCATCCTAATTATGGAGATATTACGCCCATCCTAATTATGGAGATATTACGCCCATCCCGACTATGGAGATATTACGCCCATCCCGACTATGGAGATGTTACGCCCATCCCGACTATGGAGATATTACGCCCATCCCGACTATGGAGATATTACGCCCATCCCGACTATGGAGATATTACGCCCATCCCGACTATGGAGATATTACGCCCATCCCGACTATGGAGATATTACGCCCATCCCGACTATGGAGATATTACGCCCATCCCGACTATGGAGATATTACGCCCATCCTAATTATGGAGATATTACGCCCATCCCGACGATGGAGATATTACGCCCATCCCGACTATGGAGATATTACGCCCATCCCGACTATGGAGATATTACGCCCATCCCGACTATGGAGATATTACGCCCATCCCGACTATGGAGATATTACGCCCATCCCGACTATGGAGATATTACGCCCATCCCGACGATGGAGATATTACGCCCATCCCGACGATGGAGATATTACGCCCATCCCGACGATGGAGATATTACGCCCTTCCCGACTATGGAGATGTTACGCCCGTCCCGACTATGGAGATATTAAACCCATCCCGACTATGGAGATATTACGCCCATCCCGACGATGGAGATATTACGCCCATCCCGACTGTGGAGATATTACGCCCATCCCGACTGTGGAGATATTACGCCCATCCCGACTATGGAGATATTACGCCCATCCCGACTATGGAGATATTACGCCCATCCCGACTATGGAGATATTACGCCCATCCCGACTGTGGAGATATTAAACCCATCCCGACTATGGAGATATTACGCCCATCCCGACTATGGAGATATTAAACCCATCCCGACTATGGAGATATTACGCCCATCCTAATTATGGAGATATTACGCCCATCCCGACGATGGAGATATTACGCCCATCCCGACGATGGAGATATTACGCCCATCCCGACGATGGAGATATTACGCCCATCCCGACGATGGAGATATTACGCCCATCCCGACGATGGAGATATTACGCCCATCCCGACGATGGAGATATTACGCCCGTCCCGACTATGGAGATATTAAACCCATCCCGACTATGGAGATATTACGCCCATCCCGACGATGGAGATATTACGCCCATCCCGACTATGGAGATATTACGCCCATCCCGACTATGGAGATATTACGCCCTTCCCGACTATGGAGATATTACGCCCATCCCGACTATGGAGATATTACGCCCATCCCGACTATGGAGATATTACGCCCATCCCGACTATGGAGATATTACGCCCATCCCGACTATGGAGATATTACGCCCATCCCGACTGTGGAGATATTAAACCCATCCCGACTATGGAGATATTACGCCCATCCCGACTATGGAGATATTACGCCCATCCCGACTATGGAGATATTACGCCCATCCCGACTATGGAGATATTACGCCCTTCCCGACTATGGAGATATTACGCCCATCCCGACTATGGAGATATTACGCCCATCCCGACTATGGAGATATTACGCCCATCCCGACTATGGAGATATTACGCCCATCCCGACTATGGAGATATTACGCCCATCCCGACGATGGAGATATTACGCCCGTCCCGACTATGGAGATATTAAACCCATCCCGACTATGGAGATATTACGCCCATCCCGACTATGGAGATATTACGCCCATCCCGACTATGGAGATATTACGCCCATCCCGACTATGGAGATATTACGCCCTTCCCGACTATGGAGATATTACGCCCATCCCGACTATGGAGATATTACGCCCATCCCGACTATGGAGATATTACGCCCATCCCGACTATGGAGATATTACGCCCATCCCGACTATGGAGATATTACGCCCATCCCGACTGTGGAGATATTAAACCCATCCCGACTATGGAGATATTACGCCCATCCCGACTATGGAGATATTACGCCCATCCCGACTATGGAGATATTACGCCCATCCCGACTATGGAGATATTACGCCCATCCCGACTATGGAGATATGACGCCCATCCCGACTATGGAGATATTACGCCCATCCCGACTATGGAGATATTACGCCCATCCCGACTATGGAGATATTACGCCCATCCCGACTATGGAGATATTACGCCCATCCCGACTATGGAGATATTACGCCCATCCCGACGATGGAGATATTACGCCCGTCCCGACTATGGAGATATTAAACCCATCCCGACTATGGAGATATTACGCCCTTCCCGACTATGGAGATATTACGCCCATCCCGACTATGGAGATATTACGCCCATCCCGACTATGGAGATATTACGCCCATCCCGACTATGGAGATATTACGCCCATCCCGACGATGGAGATATTACGCCCGTCCCGACTATGGAGATATTAAACCCATCCCGACTATGGAGATATTACGCCCATCCCGACTATGGAGATATTACGCCCATCCCGACTATGGAGATATTACGCCCATCCCGACTATGGAGATATTACGCCCTTCCCGACTATGGAGATATTACGCCCATCCCGACTATGGAGATATTACGCCCATCCCGACTATGGAGATATTACGCCCATCCCGACTATGGAGATATTACGCCCATCCCGACTATGGAGATATTACGCCCATCCCGACTGTGGAGATATTAAACCCATCCCGACTATGGAGATATTACGCCCATCCCGACTATGGAGATATTACGCCCATCCCGACTATGGAGATATTACGCCCATCCCGACTATGGAGATATTACGCCCATCCCGACTATGGAGATATGACGCCCATCCCGACTATGGAGATATTACGCCCATCCCGACTATGGAGATATTACGCCCATCCCGACTATGGAGATATTACGCCCATCCCGACTATGGAGATATTACGCCCATCCCGACTATGGAGATATTACGCCCATCCCGACTATGGAGATATTACGCCCATCCTAATTATGGAGATATTACGCCCATCCCGACGATGGAGATATTACGCCCATCCCGACTATGGAGATATTACGCCCATCCCGACTATGGAGATATTACGCCCATCCCGACTATGGAGATATTACGCCCATCCCGACTATGGAGATATTACGCCCATCCCGACTGTGGAGATATTAAACCCATCCCGACTATGGAGATATTACGCCCATCCCGACTATGGAGATATGACGCCCATCCCGACTATGGAGATATTACGCCCATCCCGACTATGGAGATATTACGCCCATCCCGACTATGGAGATATGACGCCCATCCCGACTGTGGAGATATGACGCCCATCCCGACTATGGAGATATTACGCCCATCCCGACTATGGAGATATGACGCCCATCCCGACTGTGGAGATATGACGCCCATCCCGACTATGGAGATATTACGCCCATCCCGACTATGGAGATATGACGCCCTTTCCGACTATGGAGATATTACGCCCATCCCGACTATGGAGATATTACGCCCATCCCGACTGTGGAGATATTAAACCCATCCCGACTATGGAGATATTACGCCCATCCCGACTATGGAGATATGACGCCCATCCCGACTATGGAGATATTACGCCCATCCCGACTATGGAGATATTACGCCCATCCCGACTATGGAGATATGACGCCCATCCCGACTGTGGAGATATGACGCCCATCCCGACTATGGAGATATTACGCCCATCCCGACTATGGAGATATGACGCCCATCCCGACTGTGGAGATATGACGCCCATCCCGACTATGGAGATATTACGCCCATCCCGACTATGGAGATATGACGCCCTTTCCGACTATGGAGATATTACGCCCATCCCGACTATGGAGATATGACGCCCATCCCGACTATGGAGATATGACGCCCATCCCGACTATGGAGATATTACGCCCATCCCGACTATGGAGATATGACGCCCATCCCGACTATGGAGATATTACGCCCATCCCGACTATGGAGATATTACGCCCATCCCGACTATGGAGATATGACGCCCATCCCGACTATGGAGATATTACGCCCATCCCGACTATGGAGATATTACGCCCATCCCGACTATGGAGATATTACGCCCATCCCGACTATGGAGATATGACGCCCATCCCGACTATGGAGATATTACGCCCATCCCGACTATGGAGATATTACGCCCATCCCGACTATGGAGATATTACGCCCATCCCGACTATGGAGATATGACGCCCTTTCCGACTATGGAGATATTACGCCCATCCCGACTATGGAGATATGACGCCCATCCCGACTATGGAGATATTACGCCCATCCCGACTATGGAGATATGACGCCCATCTCGACTATGGAGATATTACGCCCATCCCGACTATGGAGATATTAAACCCATCCCGACTATGGAGATATGACGCCCTTTCCGACTATGGAGATATGACGCCCATCCCGACTATGGAGATATTACGCCCATCCCGACTATGGAGTGTTACGCCCATCCCGACTATGGAGATATGACGCCCATCCCGACTATGGAGATATGACGCCCATCCCGACTATGGAGATATGACGCCCATCCCGACTATGGAGATATGACGCCCATCCCGACTATGGAGATATGACGCCCATCCCGACTATGGAGATATGACGCCCATCCCGACTATGGAGATATGACGCCCATCCCGACTATGGAGATATGACGCCCATCCCGACTATGGAGATATGACGCCCATCCCGACTATGGAGATATGACGCCCTTTCCGACTATGGAGATATTACGCCCATCCCGACTGTGGAGATATGACGCCCATCCCGACTATGGAGATATGACGCCCATCCCGACTATGGAGATATGACGCCCATCCCGACTATGGAGATATGACGCCCATCCCGACTATGGAGATATGACGCCCTTTCCGACTATGGAGATATGACGCCCATCCCGACTATGGAGATATTACGCCCATCCCGACTATGGAGTGTTACGCCCATCCCGACTATGGAGATATGACGCCCATCCCGACTATGGAGATATGACGCCCATCCCGACTGTGGAGATATGACGCCCATCCCGACTATGGAGATATGACGCCCATCCCGACTATGGAGATATGACGCCCATCCCGACTATGGAGATATGACGCCCATCCCGACTATGGAGATATGACGCCCATCCCGACTATGGAGATATGACGCCCTTTCCGACTATGGAGATATTACGCCCATCCCGACTGTGGAGATATGACGCCCGTCCCGACTATGGAGATATGACGCCCATCCCGACTATGGAGATATGACGCCCTTTCCGACTATGGAGATATGACGCCCATCCCGACTATGGAGATATTACGCCCATCCCGACTATGGAGTGTTACGCCCATCCCGACTATGGAGATATGACGCCCATCCCGACTATGGAGATATGACGCCCATCCCGACTATGGAGATATGACGCCCATCCCGACTATGGAGATATGACGCCCATCCCGACTATGGAGATATGACGCCCATCCCGACTATGGAGATATGACGCCCATCCCGACTATGGAGATATGACGCCCATCCCGACTATGGAGATATGACGCCCATCCCGACTATGGAGATATGACGCCCATCCCGACTATGGAGATATGACGCCCTTTCCGACTATGGAGATATTACGCCCATCCCGACTGTGGAGATATGACGCCCATCCCGACTATGGAGATATGACGCCCATCCCGACTATGGAGATATGACGCCCTTTCCGACTATGGAGATATGACGCCCATCCCGACTATGGAGATATTACGCCCATCCCGACTATGGAGTGTTACGCCCATCCCGACTATGGAGATATGACGCCCATCCCGACTATGGAGATATGACGCCCATCCCGACTATGGAGATATGACGCCCATCCCGACTATGGAGATATGACGCCCATCCCGACTATGGAGATATGACGCCCATCCCGACTATGGAGATATGACGCCCTTTCCGACTATGGAGATATTACGCCCATCCCGACTGTGGAGATATGACGCCCATCCCGACTATGGAGATATGACGCCCTTTCCGACTATGGAGATATGACGCCCGTCCCGACTATGGAGATATGACGCCCATCCCGACTATGGAGATATGACGCCCATCCCGACTATGGAGATATGACGCCCTTTCCGACTATGGAGATATGACGCCCATCCCGACTATGGAGATATGACGCCCATCCCGACTATGGAGATATTACGCCCATCCCGACTATGGAGATATTACGCCCATCCCGACTATGGAGATATGACGCCCTTTCCGACTATGGAGATGTTACGCCCATCCCGACTATGGAGATATGACGCCCTTTCCGACTATGGAGATATTACGCCCATCCCGACTATGGAGATATTACGCCCATCCCGACTATGGAGATATGACGCCCTTTCCGACTATGGAGATATGACGCCCGTCCCGACTATGGAGATATGACGCCCATCCCGACTATGGAGATGTTACGCCCATCCCGACTATGGAGATGTTACGCCCTTCCCGACTATGGAGATATTACGCCCATCCCGACTATGGAGATGTTACGCCCATCCCGACTATGGAGATATTACGCCCATCCCGACTATGGAGATATGACGCCCATCCCGACTATGGAGATGTTACGCCCATCCCGACTATGGAGATATGACGCCCATCCCGACTATGGAGATATGACGCCCTTTCCGACTATGGAGATATGACGCCCTTTCCGACTATGGAGATATGACGCCCTTTCCGACTATGGAGATATGACGCCCTTTCCGACTATGGAGATATGACGCCCTTTCCGACTATGGAGATATGACGCCCTTTCCGACTATGGAGATATGACGCCCTTTCCGACTATGGAGATATGACGCCCATCCCGACTATGGAGATATGACGCCCATCCCGACTATGGAGATGTTACGCCCATCCCGACTATGGAGATATTACGCCCATCCCGACTATGGAGATATGACGCCCATCCCGACTATGGAGATGTTACGCCCATCCCGACTATGGAGATATGACGCCCATCCCGACTATGGAGATATGACGCCCTTTCCGACTATGGAGATATGACGCCCATCCCGACTATGGAGATATGACGCCCATCCCGACTATGGAGATATGACGCCCATCCCGACTATGGAGATATTACGCCCATCCCGACTATGGAGATATTACGCCCATCCCGACTATGGAGATATGACGCCCATCCCGACTATGGAGATATGACGCCCATCCCGACTATGGAGATATGACGCCCTTTCCGACTATGGAGATATGACGCCCATCCCGACTATGGAGATATGACGCCCATCCCGACTATGGAGATATGACGCCCATCCCGACTATGGAGATATGACGCCCATCCCGACTATGGAGATATGACGCCCATCCCGACTATGGAGTGTGACGCCCTTTCCGACTATGGAGATATTACGCCCATCCCGACTATGGAGATATGACGCCCTTTCCGACTATGGAGATATTACGCCCATCCCGACTATGGAGATATGACGCCCTTTCCGACTATGGAGATATGACGCCCATCCCGACTATGGAGATATGACGCCCTTTCCGACTATGGAGATATGACGCCCATCCCGACTATGGAGATATGACGCCCTTTCCGACTATGGAGATATGACGCCCATCCCGACTATGGAGATATGACGCCCATCCCGACTATGGAGATATGACGCCCTTTCCGACGATGGAGATATGACGCCCATCCCGACTATGGAGATATGACGCCCTTTCCGACTATGGAGATATGACGCCCATCCCGACTATGGAGATATGACGCCCATCCCGACTATGGAGATATGACGCCCATCCCGACTATGGAGATATTACGCCCATCCCGACTATGGAGATATGACGCCCGTCCCGACTATGGAGATATGACGCCCATCCCGACTATGGAGATATGACGCCCGTCCCGACTATGGAGATATGACGCCCTTTCCGACGATGGAGATATGACGCCCATCCCGACTATGAAGATATGACGCCCTTTCCGACTATGGAGATATGACGCCCATCCCGACTATGGAGATATGACGCCCATCCCGACTATGGAGATATGACGCCCATCCCGACTATGGAGATATGACGCCCATCCCGACTATGGAGATATGACGCCCATCCCGACTATGGAGATATGACGCCCTTTCCGACTATGGAGATATGACGCCCATCCCGACTATGGAGATATGACGCCCTTTCCGACTATGGAGATATGACGCCCATCCCGACTATGGAGATATGACGCCCTTTCCGACTATGGAGATATGACGCCCATCCCGACTATGGAGATATGACGCCCATCCCGACTATGGAGATATGACGCCCATCCCGACTATGGAGATATGACGCCCTTTCCGACTATGGAGATATGACGCCCATCCCGACTATGGAGATATGACGCCCATCCCGACTATGGAGATATTACGCCCATCCCGACTATGGAGATATGACGCCCTTTCCGACTATGGAGATATGACGCCCGTCCCGACTATGGAGATATGACGCCCATCCCGACTATGGAGATATGACGCCCATCCCGACTATGGAGATATGACGCCCATCCCGACTATGGAGATATGACGCCCATCCCGACTATGGAGATATGACGCCCATCCCGACTATGGAGATATGACGCCCTTTCCGACTATGGAGATATGACGCCCATCCCGACTATGGAGATATGACGCCCATCCCGACTATGGAGATATGACGCCCATCCCGACTATGGAGATATGACGCCCATCCCGACTATGGAGATATGACGCCCATCCCGACTATGGAGATATGACGCCCATCCCGACTATGGAGATATGACGCCCATCCCGACTATGGAGATATGACGCCCATCCCGACTATGGAGATATGACGCCCATCCCGACTATGGAGATATGACGCCCTTTCCGACTATGGAGATATGACGCCCATCCCGACTATGGAGATATGACGCCCATCCCGACTATGGAGATATGACGCCCATCCCGACTATGGAGATATGACGCCCTTTCCGACTATGGAGATATGACGCCCATCCCGACTATGGAGATATGACGCCCATCCCGACTATGGAGATATGACGCCCATCCCGACTATGGAGATATGACGCCCTTTCCGACTATGGAGATATGACGCCCGTCCCGACTATGGAGATATGACGCCCATCCCGACTATGGAGATATGACGCCCATCCCGACTATGGAGATATGACGCCCATCCCGACTATGGAGATATGACGCCCATCCCGACTATGGAGATATGACGCCCATCCCGACTATGGAGATATGACGCCCATCCCGACTATGGAGATATGACGCCCATCCCGACTATGGAGATATGACGCCCTTTCCGACTATGGAGATATGACGCCCATCCCGACTATGGAGATATGACGCCCTTTCCGACTATGGAGATATGACGCCCATCCCGACTATGGAGATATGACGCCCATCCCGACTATGGAGATATGACGCCCTTTCCGACTATGGAGATATGACGCCCGTCCCGACTATGGAGATATGACGCCCATCCCGACTATGGAGATATGACGCCCTTTCCGACTATGGAGATATTACGCCCATCCCGTCTATGGAGATATTACGCCCATCCCGACTATGGAGATATGACGCCCATCCCGACTATGGAGATATGACGCCCATCCCGACTATGGAGATATGACGCCCATCCCGACTATGGAGATATGACGCCCATCCCGACTATGGAGATATGACGCCCTTTCCGACTATGGAGATATGACGCCCGTCCCGACTATGGAGATATGACGCCCATCCCGACTATGGAGATATGACGCCCATCCCGACTATGGAGATATGACGCCCATCCCGACTATGGAGATATGACGCCCTTTCCGACTATGGAGATATGACGCCCATCCCGACTATGGAGATATGACGCCCATCCCGACTATGGAGATATGACGCCCATCCCGACTATGGAGATATGACGCCCTTTCCGACTATGGAGATATGACGCCCGTCCCGACTATGGAGATATGACGCCCATCCCGACTATGGAGATATGACGCCCATCCCGACTATGGAGATATGACGCCCATCCCGACTATGGAGATATGACGCCCATCCCGACTATGGAGATATGACGCCCATCCCGACTATGGAGATATGACGCCCATCCCGACTATGGAGATATGACGCCCATCCCGACTATGGAGATATGACGCCCATCCCGACTATGGAGATATGACGCCCATCCCGACTATGGAGATATGACGCCCTTTCCGACTATGGAGATATGACGCCCTTTCCGACTATGGAGATATTACGCCCATCCCGACTATGGAGATATTACGCCCTTTCCGACGATGGAGATATGACGCCCATCCCGACTATGGAGATATGACGCCCTTTCCGACTATGGAGATATGACGCCCATCCCGACTATGGAGATATGACGCCCATCCCGACTATGGAGATATGACGCCCTTTCCGACTATGGAGATATGACGCCCATCCCGACTATGGAGATATGACGCCCTTTCCGACTATGGAGATATGACGCCCTTTCCGACTATGGAGATATGACGCCCTTCCCGACTATGGAGATATGACGCCCTTCCCGACTATGGAGATATGACGCCCTTTCCGACTATGGAGATATGACGCCCTTTCCGACTATGGAGATATGACGCCCTTTCCGACTATGGAGATATGACGCCCATCCCGACTATGGAGATATGACGCCCTTCCCGACTATGGAGATATGACGCCCTTTCCGACTATGGAGATATGACGCCCATCCCGACTATGGAGATATGACGCCCTTCCCGACTATGGAGATATGACGCCCTTTCCGACTATGGAGATATGACGCCCTTTCCGACTATGGAGATATGACGCCCTTCCCGACTATGGAGATATGACGCCCATCCCGACTATGGAGATATGACGCCCATCCCGACTATGGAGATATGACGCCCTTCCCGACTATGGAGATATGACGCCCTTCCCGACTATGGAGATATGACGCCCATCCCGACTATGGAGATATGACGCCCATCCCGACTATGGAGATATGACGCCCTTCCCGACTATGGAGATATGACGCCCTTCCCGACTATGGAGATATGACGCCCATCCCGACTATGGAGATATGACGCCCTTTCCGACTATGGAGATATGACGCCCTTTCCGACTATGGAGATATGACGCCCATCCCGACTATGGAGATATGACGCCCTTTCCGACTATGGAGATATGACGCCCGTCCCGACTATGGAGATATGACGCCCATCCCGACTATGGAGATATGACGCCCATCCCGACTATGGAGATATGACGCCCTTTCCGACTATGGAGATATGACGCCCTTTCCGACTATGGAGATATGACGCCCTTTCCGACTATGGAGATATGACGCCCTTTCCGACTATGGAGATATGACGCCCTTTCCGACTATGGAGATATGACGCCCTTTCCGACTATGGAGATATGACGCCCTTTCCGACTATGGAGATATGACGCCCTTTCCGACTATGGAGATATGACGCCCTTTCCGACTATGGAGATATGACGCCCTTCCCGACTATGGAGATATGACGCCCTTCCCGACTATGGAGATATGACGCCCTTTCCGACTATGGAGATATGACGCCCTTTCCGACTATGGAGATATGACGCCCTTTCCGACTATGGAGATATGACGCCCTTTCCGACTATGGAGATATGACGCCCTTTCCGACTATGGAGATATGACGCCCTTTCCGACTATGGAGATATGACGCCCATCCCGACTATGGAGATATGACGCCCTTTCCGACTATGGAGATATGACGCCCTTTCCGACTATGGAGATATGACGCCCTTTCCGACTATGGAGATATGACGCCCTTTCCGACTATGGAGATATGACGCCCATCCCGACTATGGAGATATGACGCCCTTTCCGACTATGGAGATATGACGCCCTTTCCGACTATGGAGATATGACGCCCTTTCCGACTATGGAGATATGACGCCCTTTCCGACTATGGAGATATGACGCCCATCCCGACTATGGAGATATGACGCCCTTTCCGACTATGGAGATATGACGCCCTTCCCGACTATGGAGATATGACGCCCTTTCCGACTATGGAGATATGACGCCCTTTCCGACTATGGAGATATGACGCCCGTCCCGACTATGGAGATATGACGCCCTTTCCGACTATGGAGATATGACGCCCTTTCCGACTATGGAGATATGACGCCCTTTCCGACTATGGAGATATGACGCCCGTCCCGACTATGGAGATATGACGCCCTTTCCGACTATGGAGATATGACGCCCTTTCCGACTATGGAGATATGACGCCCATCCCGACTATGGAGATATGACGCCCTTTCCGACTATGGAGATATGACGCCCTTTCCGACTATGGAGATATGACGCCCATCCCGACTATGGAGATATGACGCCCTTTCCGACTATGGAGATATGACGCCCATCCCGACTATGGAGATATGACGCCCTTTCCGACTATGGAGATATGACGCCCTTTCCGACTATGGAGATATGACGCCCATCCCGACTATGGAGATATGACGCCCTTTCCGACTATGGAGATATGACGCCCTTTCCGACTATGGAGATATGACGCCCTTTCCGACTATGGAGATATGACGCCCTTTCCGACTATGGAGATATGACGCCCATCCCGACTATGGAGATATGACGCCCTTTCCGACTATGGAGATATGACGCCCTTTCCGACTATGGAGATATGACGCCCTTTCCGACTATGGAGATATGACGCCCTTTCCGACTATGGAGATATGACGCCCATCCCGACTATGGAGATATGACGCCCTTTCCGACTATGGAGATATGACGCCCTTTCCGACTATGGAGATATGACGCCCTTTCCGACTATGGAGATATGACGCCCTTTCCGACTATGGAGATATGACGCCCTTTCCGACTATGGAGATATGACGCCCATCCCGACTATGGAGATATGACGCCCTTTCCGACTATGGAGATATGACGCCCTTTCCGACTATGGAGATATGACGCCCTTTCCGACTATGGAGATATGACGCCCTTTCCGACTATGGAGATATGACGCCCTTTCCGACTATGGAGATATGACGCCCATCCCGACTATGGAGATATGACGCCCTTTCCGACTATGGAGATATGACGCCCTTTCCGACTATGGAGATATGACGCCCATCCCGACTATGGAGATATGACGCCCTTTCCGACTATGGAGATATGACGCCCTTTCCGACTATGGAGATATGACGCCCTTTCCGACTATGGAGATATGACGCCCTTTCCGACTATGGAGATATTACGCCCTTTCCGACTATGGAGATATGACGCCCATCCCGACTATGGAGATATGACGCCCTTTCCGACTATGGAGATATGACGCCCTTTCCGACTATGGAGATATGACGCCCTTTCCGACTATGGAGATATGACGCCCTTTCCGACTATGGAGATATGACGCCCATCCCGACTATGGAGATATGACGCCCTTTCCGACTATGGAGATATGACGCCCTTTCCGACTATGGAGATATGACGCCCATCCCGACTATGGAGATATGACGCCCTTTCCGACTATGGAGATATGACGCCCTTTCCGACTATGGAGATATGACGCCCATCCCGACTATGGAGATATGACGCCCTTTCCGACTATGGAGATATGACGCCCATCCCGACTATGGAGATATGACGCCCTTTCCGACTATGGAGATATGACGCCCTTTCCGACTATGGAGATATGACGCCCATCCCGACTATGGAGATATGACGCCCTTTCCGACTATGGAGATATGACGCCCTTTCCGACTATGGAGATATGACGCCCTTTCCGACTATGGAGATATGACGCCCTTTCCGACTATGGAGATATGACGCCCGTCCCGACTATGGAGATATGACGCCCATCCCGACTATGGAGATATGACGCCCATCCCGACTATGGAGATATGACGCCCATCCCGACTATGGAGATATGACGCCCTTTCCGACTATGGAGATATGACGCCCTTTCCGACTATGGAGATGTTACGCCCATCCCGACTATGGAGATATGACGCCCTTTCCGACTATGGAGATATGACGCCCATCCCGACTATGGAGATATGACGCCCTTTCCGACTATGGAGATATGACGCCCTTTCCGACTATGGAGATATGACGCCCTTTCCGACTATGGAGATATGACGCCCTTTCCGACTATGGAGATATGACGCCCTTTCCGACTATGGAGATATGACGCCCATCCCGACTATGGAGATATGACGCCCTTTCCGACTATGGAGATATGACGCCCTTTCCGACTATGGAGATATGACGCCCTTTCCGACTATGGAGATATGACGCCCTTTCCGACTATGGAGATGTTACGCCCATCCCGACTATGGAGATATGACGCCCTTTCCGACTATGGAGATATGACGCCCATCCCGACTATGGAGATATGACGCCCTTTCCGACTATGGAGATATGACGCCCTTTCCGACTATGGAGATGTTACGCCCATCCCGACTATGGAGATATGACGCCCTTTCCGACTATGGAGATATGACGCCCATCCCGACTATGGAGATATGACGCCCTTTCCGACTATGGAGATATGACGCCCTTTCCGACTATGGAGATATGACGCCCTTTCCGACTATGGAGATATGACGCCCTTTCCGA
Organism: Penaeus vannamei; assembly: GCF_042767895.1. Lineage (NCBI taxonomy): Eukaryota > Metazoa > Arthropoda > Malacostraca > Decapoda > Penaeidae > Penaeus > Penaeus vannamei. The sequence continues at coordinate 43,216,301 of NC_091560.1, forward strand.
CTATGGAGATATGACGCCCTTTCCGACTATGGAGATATGACGCCCATCCCGACTATGGAGATATGACGCCCATCCCGACTATGGAGATATGACGCCCTTTCCGACTATGGAGATATGACGCCCTTTCCGACTATGGAGATATGACGCCCTTTCCGACTATGGAGATATTACGCCCATCCCGACTATGGAGATATGACGCCCATCCCGACTATGGAGATATGACGCCCTTTCCGACTATGGAGATATTACGCCCATCCCGACTATGGAGATATGACGCCCATCCCGACTATGGAGATATGACGCCCATCCCGACTATGGAGATATGACGCCCTTTCCGACTATGGAGATATGACGCCCTTTCCGACTATGGAGATATGACGCCCTTTCCGACTATGGAGATATTACGCCCATCCCGACTATGGAGATATGACGCCCTTTCCGACTATGGAGATATGACGCCCTTTCCGACTATGGAGATATGACGCCCTTTCCGACTATGGAGATATGACGCCCTTTCCGACTATGGAGATATGACGCCCTTTCCGACTATGGAGATATTACGCCCATCCCGACTATGGAGATATGACGCCCTTTCCGACTATGGAGATATGACGCCCATCCCGACTATGGAGATATGACGCCCATCCCGACTATGGAGATATGACGCCCTTTCCGACGATGGAGATATGACGCCCTTTCCGACTATGGAGATATGACGCCCATCCCGACTATGGAGATATGACGCCCTTTCCGACGATGGAGATATGACGCCCTTTCCGACTATGGAGATATGACGCCCATCCCGACTATGGAGATATGACGCCCTTTCCGACTATGGAGATATTACGCCCATCCCGACTATGGAGATATTACGCCCATCCCGACTATGGAGATATTACGCCCGTCCCGACTATGGAGATATGACGCCCTTTCCGACTATGGAGATATTACGCCCATCCCGACTATGGAGATATGACGCCCTTTCCGACTATGGAGATATGACGCCCTTTCCGACTATGGAGATATGACGCCCTTTCCGACTATGGAGATATTACGCCCATCCCGACTATGGAGATATGACGCCCTTTCCGACTATGGAGATATGACGCCCATCCCGACTATGGAGATATGACGCCCTTTCCGACTATGGAGATATGACGCCCTTTCCGACTATGGAGATATGACGCCCTTTCCGACTATGGAGATATGACGCCCATCCCGACTATGGAGATATGACGCCCTTTCCGACTATGGAGATATTACGCCCATCCCGACTATGGAGATATTACGCCCATCCCGACTATGGAGATATTACGCCCGTCCCGACTATGGAGATATGACGCCCTTTCCGACTATGGAGATATTACGCCCATCCCGACTATGGAGATATGACGCCCTTTCCGACTATGGAGATATTACGCCCATCCCGACTATGGAGATATTACGCCCGTCCCGACTATGGAGATATGACGCCCTTTCCGACTATGGAGATATGACGCCCATCCCGACTATGGAGATATGACGCCCTTTCCGACTATGGAGATATGACGCCCTTTCCGACTATGGAGATATGACGCCCTTTCCGACGATGGAGATATGACGCCCATCCCGACTATGGAGATATGACGCCCTTTCCGACTATGGAGATATGACGCCCATCCCGACTATGGAGATATGACGCCCTTTCCGACTATGGAGATATGACGCCCTTTCCGACTATGGAGATATGACGCCCTTTCCGACTATGGAGATATGACGCCCTTTCCGACTATGGAGATATGACGCCCTTTCCGACTATGGAGATATGACGCCCTTTCCGACTATGGAGATATGACGCCCTTTCCGACTATGGAGATATGACGCCCATCCCGACTATGGAGATATGACGCCCTTTCCGACTATGGAGATATGACGCCCATCCCGACTATGGAGATATGACGCCCTTTCCGACTATGGAGATATGACGCCCTTTCCGACTATGGAGATATGACGCCCATCCCGACTATGGAGATATGACGCCCATCCCGACTATGGAGATATGACGCCCTTTCCGACTATGGAGATATGACGCCCTTTCCGACTATGGAGATATGACGCCCTTTCCGACTATGGAGATATGACGCCCATCCCGACTATGGAGATATGACGCCCTTTCCGACTATGGAGATATGACGCCCTTTCCGACTATGGAGATATGACGCCCTTTCCGACTATGGAGATATGACGCCCATCCCGACTATGGAGATATGACGCCCATCCCGACTATGGAGATATGACGCCCTTTCCGACTATGGAGATATGACGCCCTTTCCGACTATGGAGATATGACGCCCTTTCCGACTATGGAGATATGACGCCCTTTCCGACTATGGAGATATGACGCCCATCCCGACTATGGAGATATGACGCCCATCCCGACTATGGAGATATGACGCCCTTCCCGACTATGGAGATATGACGCCCTTTCCGACTATGGAGATATGACGCCCATCCCGACTATGGAGATATGACGCCCTTTCCGACTATGGAGATATGACGCCCATCCCGACTATGGAGATATGACGCCCTTTCCGACTATGGAGATATGACGCCCATCCCGACTATGGAGATATGACGCCCATCCCGACTATGGAGATATGACGCCCTTTCCGACTATGGAGATATGACGCCCTTTCCGACTATGGAGATATGACGCCCTTTCCGACTATGGAGATATGACGCCCTTCCCGACTATGGAGATATGACGCCCTTTCCGACTATGGAGATATGACGCCCTTTCCGACTATGGAGATATGACGCCCTTTCCGACTATGGAGATATGACGCCCATCCCGACTATGGAGATATGACGCCCATCCCGACTATGGAGATATGACGCCCTTCCCGACTATGGAGATATGACGCCCTTTCCGACTATGGAGATATGACGCCCATCCCGACTATGGAGATATGACGCCCTTTCCGACTATGGAGATATGACGCCCTTTCCGACTATGGAGATATGACGCCCTTTCCGACTATGGAGATATGACGCCCATCCCGACTATGGAGATATGACGCCCTTTCCGACTATGGAGATATGACGCCCATCCCGACTATGGAGATATGACGCCCTTTCCGACTATGGAGATATGACGCCCTTTCCGACTATGGAGATATGACGCCCATCCCGACTATGGAGATATGACGCCCATCCCGACTATGGAGATATGACGCCCTTTCCGACTATGGAGATATGACGCCCATCCCGACTATGGAGATATGACGCCCTTTCCGACTATGGAGATATGACGCCCTTTCCGACTATGGAGATATGACGCCCATCCCGACTATGGAGATATGACGCCCTTTCCGACTATGGAGATATGACGCCCTTCCCGACTATGGAGATATGACGCCCTTTCCGACTATGGAGATATGACGCCCTTTCCGACTATGGAGATATGACGCCCTTTCCGACTATGGAGATATGACGCCCTTTCCGACTATGGAGATATGACGCCCTTTCCGACTATGGAGATATGACGCCCTTTCCGACTATGGAGATATGACGCCCTTTCCGACTATGGAGATATGACGCCCTTCCCGACTATGGAGATATGACGCCCTTTCCGACTATGGAGATATGACGCCCTTTCCGACTATGGAGATATGACGCCCTTTCCGACTATGGAGATATGACGCCCTTTCCGACTATGGAGATATGACGCCCTTTCCGACTATGGAGATATGACGCCCTTTCCGACTATGGAGATATGACGCCCTTTCCGACTATGGAGATATGACGCCCTTTCCGACTATGGAGATATGACGCCCATCCCGACTATGGAGATATTACGCCCATCCCGACTATGGAGATATTACGCCCATCCCGACTATGGAGATGTTACGCCCATCCTAATTATGGAACCTTCCCCGAAATTATGGCCAGAAAGTGGTCGATCTCCCACCCACCTGTTTGTTAGGAAAGCCCGCGCGCGCTGGACAAGGAGGCAGGGTTGGAGATCTCATTCCCGAATACTCTCTTCTCTCCATATAAAAGGTATTCCATCCAGCAATCATAGCAACATAAACAATATTAACAATTTCTCTACAAGTTGTTAAACGCTGAATTTTACTACATTTAAATTAAAAGTCGTAACATAGGAGTGATTTGGCAACATCGCTCCATGGTCCAACGTAAAGATGTGCTTGACAAAACATAATATAACTTAAATGTTAGATCAAAGATTTCGACAAACACACACACACACACACACACACACACACACACACACACATATATATATATATATATATATATATATATATATATATATATATATATTATACGAAAGTGTTCATATGTTTAAGCGCGTACTCTTGTACCACATACATAAATGCAACCTATTCACCATAATTGGCTCAGTTCTCTAAAAGGAAATCCATCCCCCCCCCCCTTTTTTTTTTTTTTTTTTTCGAATCGTCCCTAATTTGCCAACTTTGACACGTGTGATGGTGAGTAGAACGTGTTAGTACTTTAACGAGGTGTGATAATAAAGGTAGGTATGCTTGGGTTAAAAAGAAAATAAATAAATAAATAAGAAATAAAAAAAAAAAAAATGTAACTAGTATAACGTTAATTTATATGTATATTTAGGAAATGTATTTAATGAGGTAGATGTGTGAATAATTAAGAGAAATATTTGATTGGGTTCAGAGATATGTTTAATTTAAGTGATATATTTAATTGGACTTAAAGATATGTATAATCGAAGGGATATATATGATTGGGTAGAAATATATTAGATATAAGGGATATATCTGGGTTATATGTTAGATTTTTAAGGAATATATTCAAATGGACATAAGAAGTAAGATGTTAAGGATAACTTTTAAGAATTTAATACACAAGAATGTAAGAATTCAAATACACTTATTCTTACAATCTTATCTTTTTAGATGACACGAATAAAACACGCAATTACATTAATGAAATACAACGAGAGAGCAAATTGATAAAGTACATGGAAAGAAACAAGATTAATTTAATTAACATATAATGACGGGTACACACAATTCTACGAGAAAAATCAGATTTTAGAAAATACTAATTGCATCATTAGCACAAAAGACTTTATATTAACATTATTATTATTATTATTATTATTATCATTATTATTATTATTATTATTAGCATTATTGATGATGATTCCACTGTACACATATTTTTTTCTAGTGAGTGGGCGGTGTGTCTATTTTTGCATGTGTGGAAAAGAAAGATTAAGTGTGAGAGGAAGAGGGATGAAAAAAAAGAAGAAAAAGAGAGAGAAAGAAAGAAAGTGGGGCAGGGAAGGAGAGAGAGGAAGAGAGAGAGGGTGGAGGGAAGGAGAGAGAGAAAGAAAGAGAGAGGGCGAGGGAAGGAGAGAGAGGAAGAGAGAGAGGGTGGAGGGAAGGAGAGAGAGAAAGAAAGAGAGGGTGGAAGGAAGGAGAGAGAGAAAGAAAGAGAACGGGGATGGGAAAGAAAGAAAGAAAGGAGGCAAAAAAGAAGAAATGAAGAAAGGAGAAAACGAAGAAGAGAAAGAAAAAAAGGGAGAAAAAGAGGAAGGAAGAACAGATACAGAGAAATTGAGGAAAGTGAATGAGTGAGAGACGGAAGACGAGAAAGGGGGGAAAGGAAGACGAGAAAACGGAGAAAAAAACATAATTAAAAGGTGGAAGAGAAGTATAGGAAGAAAAACAAAACTGAGAAAAAGACAGAAAATGAAAAACACGACAAAAGAATGAAGCGAAAGATGAAAAAAATAAAATAAAGAAAAAAAATATACATACACATATATCCACAGTAGAAGGGAAAGAAAGAAAACAAAAAGGAGAAAATAAGAGGAATGAGAAAACGCACAAGAAAACAAAGGCCATAGGAAGACTAAAAATCCAAACGCCCTCAAAGTTGAACCAAGGATAAAGAAACCATTAGATAAATAGATAACAGACACGAACAAAAAAGATAAAAAGACAGGCAGACAACTGAACAGAGGATTTCGAAACTTTTGTCTTAATTTCAATGTCTATGTGCATTGTTTTTTTTTTTTTTTTTTTTTTTTTTTTTTTTTTTTTTTTTTTTTTTTACTATATAGAACAAGAGAGACAGATAAGCAAAGAAAGAGAGAGAAGGGGGAGGGAGGGAGGGAGAGAAACAGAGAGAGAGGGGGGGAGGGGGAAGAGAGAGAGAAACAAAGAGAGGGAGGTGGGAAGGAGAGAGAAACAGAGAGAGAGGGGGGGGAGGGGGCAAACAGGCAAACATGAAGGGAGACAGAGCGAGACAAACACATGTGAAAAAAGCGACGTCTGTCAGTCAGACAGACAAACGTAGCGACAGACAGGCAGAGAGACAAAAGTATAGACAGACAAGCGTAGTGACACAGAGGCAGACAAACGCAGGAACAGACAGGCAGACAGAGAAGCGTAGACATACAGACAATCACAGAGACAGGCAGACAGACAGTCATCGAGACAGACAGACAAACGCAGAGACAGTCACACAGACAAACGAACAGAGACAGACAGACACCCAAACAAACTCAGACAGACAGACACACAAACGCAAAGACAGACAGGCAGACAGACAGACACACAAACACCGAGACAGAAAGACACAGACAAACACCGAGACAGTCAGACACAGACAAACGTAGAGACAAAGGCAAGCAGGCATAAGTAACGAGACGTGCCGAACGAGCTGGCAGAAACGACCATCGACCCAAACAATGCCATTAAGACGACCGATGACCCGCTGTTACCCCCACGAGACGCCGCCCCCGCCAGTGTCCCGCGAGACTCGGTGGAGGGAGGATGTATGTCTGCGGCTGGAGAAGGAGAGGGTGAATGATAATGGAAGTGAAAAGGAGAGAGAGAGGGAGGAAGTGGGGTGGGGGGAAAGAGAGAATGAGGGAGGAGGGGGAAGAAATGAGTGGATGGCGGGGAAGATGGAATAAAGAATGGGTAACAAGGTGAAAAGACTGACATTAGAATTTTGGGAGGAAAGGGTTGAAGTTGTGGGGGATAGTGAAGGGGAAGGGAGGGAGGGAGGGAGGGAGAGTTGGCGAGGGGAAGCGGGAAAGGCGGTGAGCATGTATATATATAAAAATACACACACACACACACACACACACACACATACACACACACATATATATATATATATATATATATATATATATATATATATATATATATATATATATACAAGGGACATTTCACTTCCTTAAATCTCGTACACCCTATATACCTGGAAATCCAAAAAGAAAATCCCCAAGAAATTCTTTGGAAATCAGGAAATCTCCAGGAAATCCCAAGTATCTTGAAATCTCGCAAATGCTCCTTTTGCAGCATCTCCATTCTTTCTTTCTATCTATCTATCTATCTATCTCTCTTTCTCCCCCCCCCCTCTCTCTCTCCTCTCTCCTCCTTCCTCTCTCTCTCTCTCTCTCTCTCTCTCCTCCTTTCTCTTCCTCTCTCTCTCCTCCCTTCTTTCTCTCTCTCTCCCTCCCCCAAGTATCCTGAAATATCGCAAATATTCCTTTTGCGATGCAGCTCTGGAAACATCTAGCAAGAGGTGCTGCCAGACCTGTTGCTTTACCGACATTTAGTGTAGATAACATTTACCATAACTTGGCTGGTGTTAAGTGGGTGTGTGAGAGGCAGTGATTGGTTTGCCGAGGTATTTCTGGGGGGGGGGGGGGTTGTTCTGGGTCAGGTACAGTCGCTTCTCCTGAGAAATAGGAAGCCAGGAGTTCGGCTTTAACTTTGATAACTTTTTCTCTGTCTGTCTGTTTGCCTCTGTGTCTCTCTCTTTTTCTTTCTTTCTTTCTTTCTTTCTTTCTCTCTCTCCCTCTCTCTCTCTCTCCCTCCCTCCCTCCCTCCCCCTCTGTCTTTCTCCCTCCCTCCTCCTCCTCCACTCTCACTCTCTCTCTCTCTCTCTCTCTCTCTCTCTCTCTCTCTCCCTCCATTCGATCTGTGAATTAAGTCAATCCTGTAAGCTTTGGCGTGTGTCTTTTTCTTTCCTTTTCTGGTTATTCTGCTCTTTGATCTCCGCTCTCTCTTTTTATTCGTTTCGTGTTCACTTGCTATATCTCTTTCTTTATCTATCTCTTTGTTTTTCTCCCTATGTATACACATCTATCTATATACATCTCCCTTCTCTCTCCCTCTCTCTCCTCCCTTCTCGCCCTCTCTTTCTCTGTCCCTTTTTCCCTCCTTCCCTCTCTACTTCTCTCTCTCTCTCCTATCTTCATTCCTTCTCTCTCTCTCTCTGTCCCCTCCCTTCCTTCCTTCTTCTCTCTCTTTTTCCTTCCTCCTCTCTCTCTATCCCCTCCCTTCCTTCCTTCTTCTCTCTCTCTTTCTTCCTTCCTTCTCTCTCTCTCTGTCCCCTCCCTTCCTTCCTTCTTCTTCACTCTCTCTTTCTTCCTTTCCTCTCTCTCTCTCTGTCCCCTCCCTTCCTTCCTTCTTCTTCTCTCTCTCTCTCCTTTCTTCCTTCCTTCTCTCTCTCTCTCTCTGTCCCCTCCCTTCCTTCCTTCTTCTCTCTCTCTCTTCTTTCTTCCTTCCTTCTCTCTCTCTCTCTCTCTCTCTCTGAGACATCCACGTACTTTATCATCACAAAAATCTCTGGTATCTTTTCGACATTTCATTCAATCCCATCTAAGGAGTTTGAATCCACGTTCCCCTTTCCTCTCCTTGATTCGCTTCTTCCTCCATTTATTGGGAAGTTCACGAGGAAGTTTACCGTCCGACTTCAATCGTTTATAGTGAAAGGAAGTCGTTAAGTGCAAGATCTGATTGGTTTCGAATCCTGTCGGGTGAGTGGTGTGTGAGATTTCTTGAAAAAGGTTGATGAGTATGTACATGCATGTAGGTGTGTATGTATGGGTGTGCGTGTGTATGTTTCGAGAAATTTCATGTTTAACTTTACTTACTTCATTCTAACGACCACCCGCTATGCCTAGCCTATATATATATGTGTGTGTGTGTGTTTTTGGTGTATATGTGTGTGTGTGTTTTTGGTGTATATGTGTGTGTGTGTGTTTGTGTATATGTGTGTGTGTGTGTGTGTGTGTGTGTGTGTGTGTGTGTGTGTGTGTGTGTGTGTGTGTGTGTGTGTGTGTGTGTGTGTGTGTGTGTGTGTGTGTGTGTGTGTGTGTGCGCGCGTGCTTTGAGGAGATCCCATGCTTATTATTAATGTCAGATCTGGCCTTCAAAAAACCGCTTCTCACCTCATTATGTCCTTGGAAAGACCAACCACACAAGATAATATTATTTTTTTCTTTTTTTCCAGAAATCTTTTACTTCTCGTTAAGGAACAAGACTTATCGACGTTTTATTCTTGAAACGGACGACCACGTTCTCTATTCCTACACCTCTTCCTCCCCTTTTCTTAAACTACCTTTCTCCCTCTAACTCCCTCTTTCTCTTCCCTAAACTCCCTACCTGGCTCCCCTTAAACTCACTCCCTCTCTCTTACTCAAACTCCCCCTCTCTCTTCCTTAAATTCCTCCCTCCCTCAAACTTCCTTCTCTCTTCCCAAAGTCCCCCCTCTCCCTTCCCCAAACTCCCACCCCCTCCCTTAATCTCACCCTTTCCCATTCTCTCACTCCCTCCCTCCAACCCTTCCCCAAACTCCCTCTCTCTCTTTCCTAAACTCCCCCAAACTCCCTCGTTCCCTCCCTCCCTTCTCCAACCTCCCTCCTTACTTCCCTCCCCTCCCCAAACTCACTCCCCTCCTTCCCCCTCCCACCTCCAACCTCCCTCCCCTCCCTCCCACCACCAACCTCCCCTCCCTCCTTCCTGCCTCCCACCTCCAACCTCCCTCCTTCCCTCCCTCCCTCCCACCCCACCCCCAACTCCCCTCCCCCCTCCCTTCCCCTCCCCTCAACCTCCTTCCTCAGTGTCTCCCGCCCTCTCCCTCCCTTCACGAATGGTCGACACCCCCTCTACACACTTGACTACCCCTTGTGTCCTGTACCCTCCACACGGGGACATGTTCTGCGTCCATAGAGAGCTTGTCAATTCACCCGACTGTGAACTGAACACGGGTGGGTCGTATATAACGGTAGGGAACGGGATGAGAGAGGGAGAGAGGGGGGAGGGAGGGAGAGAGGGAGGGAGGGAGGGAGGGAGGGAGGGAGGGATGGAGAGAGGGAGAGGGAGGGAGGGAGAGATGGTGAGAGAGAGAGGGAGGAAGGGGGGAGGGGTGGAGAGGGAGGGAGAGGGGGTATGGGTGGAGGGAGGGATGGTGAGAGAGGGGGAGAGGGAGGGATGGTGAGAGAGAGAGGGAGGGATGGGGAGAGAGGAAGGGAGGGAGAGGGAGGGAAGGATGGAGAGAGAGTGAGAGAGAGAGAGAGAAGGAAAGGTAGGGAGGGAGGAGGTATGGAGAGAGAGAAAGGGAGAGAGGGTGGGAGGGATGAAGAGGGAGAAGGAGAAAGAGAGAAAAACAGAAACGCAGAGAGAAAAGGAAATAGTGGGAGAAGATGGAAGAACCGACAAAATGGAGACAAAGCGAACAATAAAGAAGAAGCGGGGAGAGAAGAATGTAAAGGGGAAAGAATGAAAAAAAATAGACTGAAAGAGATTTTTCAAAATACAAGAACCAAAGGAAGGGCGTAGAGGAAGAGCAAGCTAAAGAACACAGGAAAAATAGAATAAAAAATAAAAACAATAACAAGTGGGACGATGAAAAACTGAAGGACAATAATCTTGGAAAGAAAATTTAACCTGAAGAAAAAAGATCAAAGGTGCAGATTTCTAATGAAAAGTGAGCTTGACGAGAAGACAAATAAAATACTCGGAAAGAATCTGTCTTTAATTAGCAAGACGGCGGAACACTTCGTAATGATCTAATTACAGTATTTTATATAATGAGGCATTTGTTTATTCGTAATACTATCCGTCTTATGTTTATCGGTTTATTTATTTTATCTATCTATTCATTAATTACATTAATTTATCCATTTATCTATTTCTGGTACATGTTTATATTTGCAATTACAGACTTTCACATTCGCGTAATTTATATACATAGATAACGACGTGAAAAAAAATTATCAACAAGAATAGATAAAAAAAATAAATAAATTCTCTGAAACAAATTCACAGCGTTCTGCCCTGATAAAGAATTCAATACCTTCGCACAGACGACTGAATCCTCCTCAAAGTGGAATCGGCAACTTCCTTTCCCGCCATTCCGATTCCCCGCCGAGACAATCCACGGTCCGAATAACCGTTATTTTAGCCGTGAATTATCTACTCTGCGCGGAGAGACAAGCCAAAAGAGGCAGAAAATCCTAGCAAAACAACTAATAACTTTCGTAGCAGGAGGTGTGAGGGGAAGAGCGCGTGAGAGTGACGGCAGAGGAGAAACAAATGAAAACGGAATGGCGGGAAAAAGACGGTTTGAAATGGTAGAGTTGGCAGCGAGCGTGAAGACGAGAGGCGGGGTCGGTTGGGCGGGAGAATGTTTGTGACTGA
>NC_091560.1:43235298-43237798 GCF_042767895.1 Penaeus vannamei
TCACGAGAGGGTATGCCTAAGACACAGAATCCACGAGAGGGTATGCTAAGCCAAAGCATTCACGAGAGGGCATGCCTAAGCCACAGCATTCACGAGAGGGCATGCCCAAGCCACAGCATTCACGAGAGGGTATGCCCAAGCCACAGCATTCACGAGAGGGTATGCCCAAGCCACAGAATCCACGAGAGGGTATGCCCAAGCCACAGCATTCACGAGAGGGTATGCCCAAGCCACAGAATCCACGAGAGGGTATGCCCAAGCCACAGAATCCACGAGAGGGTATGCCCAAGCCACAGCATTCACGAGAGGGTATGCCCAAGCCACAGAATCCACGAGAGGGTATGCCCAAGCCACAGAATCCACGAGAGGGTATGCCCAAGCCACAGAATCCACGAGAGGGTATGCCCAAGCCACAGAATCCACGAGAGGGTATGCCCAAGCCACAAAATTCCCAAAAGAGGATATACACAAGCCACAGAATTAGAAAGAAAAGGCAAAATATGTTCCGAATAAGATGCTTAAGCAACCTCGAGTCTCCGCTGTAATGTGTCAACGGAGCGGCTTTTAACGTATTACCGCCTATTATAACGAACTTTTATGAACTATTATAACGATCTTTTATTATAACGAACTTTTATAAACTATTATAACGATCTTTTATCATAACGACCTCTTTTTTTTTCTTTCTTTCTTTTTAAGAGCATCTCTTTTATGTGGCAACATTTTCTGGGACTAATCTGCTCGGTGCATTAGTTACGATGTGGTTCTTGGTGGTTTCTCGTGATTTGGTTTTGTTAAGGTTTCTCGTATTGGTGGAAGTAAAATGTCATAATGTATAGGACATACATATAGATGGGTGTGAGTGTGTCTGTGTGTGTATTTGTGTTTGTGTTTGTGTGTTTGTGTGTGTTTGTGTTTGTGTGTGTTTGTTTGTTTGTTTGTGTTTGTGTTTCTGTGTGTTTGTGTGGTGTGGATGTGTGGATGTGTGTGTCTGTGTATGTGTGTGTGTGTGTGTGTGTGTGTGTGTGTGTGTGTGTGTGTGTGTGTGTGTGTGTGTGTGTGTGTGTGTGTGTGTGTGTGTGTGTGTTTGTGTGTGCGTGTGTGTGTATGTGTCTGTGTTTTCTTTTTCTTTCTTCTTCTTCTTCTTCTTCTTCTTCTTCTTCTTCTTCTTCTTCTTCTTCTTCTTCTTCTTCTTCTTCTTCTTCTTCTTCTTCTCCTTCTCCTTCTCCTTCTCCTTCTCCTCCTCTCCTTTCTCCTTCTCCTTCTCCTTCTCCTTCCTCCTTTCCTCCTTCTCCTTCTCCTCCTCCCTCCTTCCTTCTTCTTTTTTCCTATCGGGAACCGAATTCCCGATCTGCTTCCGTGGACTGTATCTGCTGAACCCTTATCTCGGAAAACGTGAAAAGAGACAGAAGCTGCAAAAATAGACGACGAGAGACGAAACACTCCCGTGGAAATCAAATAAAAATCTCTACGGATATATTTTCATCTTAACTTTTTTCTTTTCCTTTTTTTCTTCTTATGACAAGTCGAAGGGGGATTTTTTTTTTTTTGGGGGGGAGGCAAAGAAAAATAAATTGTTATTTCGACCTTATAATCATTTCCCAGACCCGATCATTTCATTACCAAAATACGATCATTCTCCGAAACGAATTTTCCCCGAAACAATGTCCAAGTGGGATTGAATCTCCGAATCCTATTTTCTCTCATTTTTAACTTCCTTCCTGCGTTCTCCCCAATCCCCCCCCCCCTCCTCCTTCATATCCTGTCTTTTTCATTTCCTTTGCCTTGTCTCTATTTTTTTCTTTTTCTCTCTATCTGTCTCTGTCTGTCTGTCTGTCTCTCTTTCTCCCTCTCTCCTTTTCCTTAGGCCCTTCGTTCTTTACTTCTCCCCCTCTTTCTCTACATCTCTTTTCCCCCATTCGATCTACCTCTCCCACTCTCGCTCCCTGCCCCTCTCTGTCTCTCTCTCTCTTCTTTCCTTCCTCCGTTCTCCCTCTCTTTCCATTTCTCTCCCTCCCATTTCCCACCTCTTCTCCTCTCTCTCTCTCCCATTCTCCATCTCCTCCCTTTCCCTTCTCTCCCGTTCCCTCCTTCCCTCCTCCTCTCTTCCTTTCCTTCCGAGCCTCCTCTCCTCTCTCTCCTCTCCCTCTCCCCTTTTCCTTTCCTTCTCCTCCTTCCTCTCCTCCTCTTCTCCCTTTCACTCTTCTCCCACTCCCTCTCCTCTCTATCTCCCTTTTCTCCCTCGTTTCCCCTTTCCCTCTCCTCTTTCCCTCTTTCCTCTCTCTATCTCCCTCTCCTCCTCTTCCTCTTCTCTCATCTCTCCCTCTCCCTCTTTCCCTTTCCCTCCTTCCCTCCCTCTCTCCTTCCTTTCCCTCCTTTCCCTCCCTCTCTCTTTCCCTTTCCCTCCTTTCCTCTCTCCCTCTCCCTTTCTCTTCCGCAAGCCAATACTCCCTCTCATTGTCATCCATTCCCACTCGTGTTTCCTGTCATTAGCTAATCA
>NC_091560.1:43240298-43250298 GCF_042767895.1 Penaeus vannamei
TATGTATAAGCGCACGTGCGTTCGTGTTATAAGTCATCCCATAGCATTCACAAAAAAAAAAAAAAAAAAAAAAAAAAAAAAAAAAAAAAGATTCCCTCCAATACCCAATTCACGCTCTGCGCTACAACAATAGAGAGGCAATTAAGTAAATGCTTTCAGAGTCCAGGCAGCGCCGAGAGAACTGCTTTTTTTGCTCCCTTTGAAGTCAAGCGCGCCACTGGGACTCGGAAAGACACCTCCTGAAGGCTTTCAAAGACCGTGGAGACAAATGGGTGAGGCTCCTTGGCGTGTGTGTATGAGGGGTGTATGGATGAATGGATGAATGGGTGGGTGGGTGGATGGAGGGGTGGGATAATGATAATGATGGTGATTGATGGTGATGATAATGGCAATGATGATGATGATGATAACGATAGCGATGGTGATGATAATGGCAATGATGATGGTGATGATAACGATAGTGATGGTGATGATAACGATAGTGATGGTGATGATAATGGCAATGATGATGGTGATGATAACGATAGTGATGGTGATGATAATGGCAATGATGATGGTGATGATAACGATAGTGATGGTGATGATAATATTAGTAAACAATACCGTTCCACACATCTGTCTCTGGCTGAAACGAAAGGTGTACCTACCTGGCACAGTCCTCTCTCTGTTTCCATCGCCAGAGGAAACAGCTGATTCCGCACCTGCCACACCCAAGCCTATCTGACCCAAGGGTGACTTACATCACCCCTTCGAGCAAACCCTGTGAACTCCCCCCCCCCCCGCTCCCCCTTTGTCACGGTTGAAATAAGCATCTCCCGGAGTCTGTATATAAGGACAAGCAGATGGACGAGACACGGGGGTGTCCTCGGTACCTGACAAAGGTCACTCTCGTGGGGTTTTACGACTAACACCCTCAATAAACCAACACGTCAAGGACCTTTTTATTCCCCTGCACTAAGGTCGACTTCTTGCCTTTCCAATGATGGTGGTGGTGATGATGTTATGATAATAATGATGAGATGATGATCATGATGGGTAAATTTGAAAATGCAAACCCCACACCATTTTTTGAGTGAATAGAATAATTTGCCAATGGCTTTCGTCGTGTTTCGAACGAATCTAGCAATCGTTTCCTTCGCAAACGAAGCATATCTAAGATATAGGGCTATATATCAGAAAATTTCGAGAAATAGCGTTAGAATACTAGCAAACATTGTATATTAACACATTCCCAGGTTTTAAAAGGGGTTCCGTCCCCTCAAACCCCCTTTAAGCGGGACTGCCGACCCCCACCCCCGCCTGATCAGCAAAATCTTCACCTCGTATACTCCGGCAGGAGAGAGCCCAGACCCAGGAACAGTTTGAACCACATCTTACCTTAAGCATTAACTCCAGACGGCCCAGACTGCGGGTCACTGAGATCGTCGGAGTCATCCAGGTCGTTTTTGGCGGGAATTGCGATTGCTTTAAGTGAAGTTATACTGCTTTCTTCGTTTTGTGTTTGGGACTCTTTTCCATGCATCACAAACTCACTGTCGTCTGTATTTTCCTTAGTGACACGGTGTCTTACAGTGCAGGCATTGTACTTCCACTGGAAGTACACTGCAATCTCGTACATACAGTAAGCTTGCTTCGTTTTGTTATTTCGCGATGAAATCGAAATAATTGTTCTCACAACCTATACACTGTCAAGCCATGATGGAACTGATTTGAATTTCAAACGGCTTCTCCTAGGTCCAGCTTCTATTGTCACGTGAGGATCTATTCCATACCTGATTGGTTCTATTGGGTGTCTATGTTCACGTCACCTTCACGCACGAATCTAATTGGCTCATTTGATTTCCCTCGCATACGTCATCCGCTACAAATCCGTCCGATTTACCGTCGCCTTTAACGACTTTTTGTCATTGTGTCGCGGCGCTGGAGCCGAAAGGTTACTGTGGCTCCTAAAAATCGTCGATTTTTTATACCCTCTATAACACCGTTATTATCAATTTGCGCAGGAAATGGTATAGAAGAAAACTTTCATAGGATGATGTGTTATACCACTTGGTAAGCTCAGATTCTTTAAATTAGGTGCGGGGTTGCATTTCCAATACTACCTGATGATGATGATGATGATAATGCTAATGATAAAGATGATAATAATATTGATAACGATGATGATAATGATTATATGATGGTGATAACACGCACACGCACACAAAGTCTATGTAAATACTTATATAGACCTTACACACACACACACACACATATATATATATACATATGTACAGATATGTACATACATATATGCATACACACATGGTGTATGAGCAATGCCAAGTATTGTCAATTAGACTATATTTTGCACATCAGTTTTTTTTTTATATTGGATATAAAAATACCAAATTTGTTATAGTTTTATTAGAAACAAAGTGAGACATTTGGCACCATCTATGCTGAATTCCAAATATGAACAAACTCATTCAAAAATTTTGAACCCTTTATACAAAGTTAAATCATAAATGAAAGTTTCTGCTACAAGAATGAAAGAAGAAAGGAAGAAGGAAATAAACCAAGTAGAAATAGTGTCCCAGTTATTCAAAATGTGCAAGTTAATCTGTTAATAACAAAAAATATATATATACCTGTGTTAAAATATCTGAATACATATAACTTTTTCTTCCTAAATTCTTAAGTACATATATGCCATAACTTAACACTTACAGAAAGAAGATAGCCCTTGAAAGAAATAGGTATTAGTTAATAAAATCTAAGTACTGAATAACAGATTATTCAAAAAACACTATGTTACACCCAAAAAAACAAAGAGGAAGGGCGATTAAAAATAACTATATTTCATTAAAAAATAGACATATGAATGCTTGACGAAACTCAGTATGTTAAGTATATAGCAATTCAAAATAAATTGTGTATGAAGTGATCCTCTATGAAGCTATGGAAACTTTTCATTGTTACCTTTTTTCAGCTTTTTGAAATCAAAATATGTTGTGCCAAAGCCTCCTTTATAAGAAAAATACCTAAAAGCACCTCTTTAAAATGATAATGAGAATAATAAATAACAAATTACAGAAATCAACCACTGTACAACTTTTTCTCTCTCAGTATATACCTCTATAAAATCTATAAGTACATTTAGTCCCATTGTGTAATTATATAAGTAATACAAACAGCAAATTTTGATTCCCAAACAGAAATGTTCCAAACTATATTTATATTCTTTGCTGTATATAATCTAAACAAATCTATTGCATTAAAGCATTGAAATTTCATATACTCTAATGCTACTCTTATTTCTTTAAAATGCAACTAAACACAGATACAGAATATTACAAATAGACTCTGATGCAATTATTTAAAAGTTTTTTCCCATTTTTTCACAATGGAAAGAAATTAAATTTTCTCAGACAGCAACCATTTTCTCTCTACTCTCTTAAACATGCTGGTGCTACAAATAAGAACCAGAGTAAAATATACTATACATCTAATAGAAGCACCAAATCAAAATAACTTGTCACTATATAAACATTCTATTTACAAGAACCTAACATGGCAGATACCACTCACAAAAACCTTTCCTTGCTCTTGTACAGAATATCTTTTTCTCTTGATTTGTCTATTTGTTTTTCTGTGTATGAATGCTTTCAATCTTTGCAGCAAAAATTAAGATATATATTCTTTATCTTAATTAAAAACACCTTTTTTTTTACAGTCTCATTTTCTTGCACAACAGGAACTAGACAAAAGTTATTTCATCATATCAAGTGTTTCATATCTTATAAAAGGCACTATCAGGCCACTCTAGCTATGTGGTTACACTAGTTCTTTAAATACTACAATGCGATGACTGATATCATGTGGCAAACTATAAGACTGAGGCGAAAAAATGCGTTTGAGGTTACATAACCACTCTTTGTAATATCTGATGAAATGCAAAATGCCATTCATTTAGGTGTGATGAACGTCAACTGATGAAGTGTGGCTTCAAAATATACATATGCAGATAATTATGGTTTTATGTATGGAGGGGAGGATATGATAATCTGCTGTGAATGAATTTTATAAGTTATTTTTCTACAAAACAAAATATGGAAAAAGAACTGAAGACTTGATACTAATCTTTATAAAGCATGGCTGAATAAATAAATGTAAATTGACAACAAAGTGTACCACTCACATAGGGATATGCTTAAATAAAATAAGGATATACCAAAATAAAACTAGGTTACCTACCAGACCCACTGTAACATCAGATTCATATTCTTAACAATCTAATTCTACCGAAGCACCTTATACAGCAACAATTCCTCCTCTTCTGAAGGATAACTGAGATTCCGACTGAAACAAATTACTAAATATCTATAATCTCCAGGCATCTATATGTTTTATATATATATAAATATTCACACCTCTTCTTGAATGAAACATCCTCTCTATCACAACTGCATATTATCTTCTATCGCCTCGAACATTTTCCTCCCTCATTTATTTTTTCTAGCATGAAACATTCACAAGAAATGGACATACTTGGTCAGTTGGGTTGGTTTATATAAAGTCTGAGAATGATGTCTGTGTAAAAAAAAATATATAAGAGGAAAAAAACTGAAGGCAATGATTAAATACAGCTATCAAGTCATGAGATTCACATGATAATGAAGCAATAATCCATCCAGATTATTACACATTATGATAAATGATACAAACTTCTCAGTATTTTATACATCATCTTTAAATCGTACAGGTCTATTATCCATCAGATCTATTGTGAAATACACTATCTATCACATGACATCCAGCCTCTTAGAACATGAGATTTCTCAAATATTAGGGCCCTATACCCTTTCCGATAAGGACCGTAGACACAGATCACTGTCAATCTATATTTTTGCAACATATATGCCTACAAATGTGTGTACATGTATATATATATATATTCTGTATAAAAAAGTTCCTCAGCACAATATATGGAATATATCTTGTTCTTCTCATACGAAAATATCTGATTACCAGTAATAAATATCAACAAGAATGCTACCGGCCATTTTTAAAAACTTTCACCCATTTGTCTTTTTGTATCACTTTCATACACATTGGAAACATACATGGAGCCTTGGTCACTGCTGGCACGAGATGCTTGGACACTCGCAGAAGGTGAAGGCCATTGGAGCGTCTGGTCACCTCTTTTCCGGAGTTTCTATGTGAATCTGCAACGTGTGATGAAAAATAAAGAACATGTGAATAGATGAATAAATTGATTAATGAAATTAATAAATAAAACAAAGAAAATGTGAATCTGCAACATGTGATGAAAAATAAAGAACATGTGAGTAGATGAATAAATTGATTAATGAAATTAATAAATAAAACAAAGAAAATGTGAATCTATTGATGAAATTAATAATAGAAGATAACCTAATTTTTTAAAGAATGTAAGTACAATGTTCATGCAATATAAATAATGAGAAATAAACTGTATATTTCTGGGAATGTACATATTGTACAGGAGTATAGCATGGATAATGTGAAACTAATCAAATGCTGAAAATAGAATCATTTTCTATAAATAACTTAAAGATGGATAAAAATAAAAATAAATAACATTTTAAAAAAGGGTAGACTGAGACATTTTGGTAGTCAAAATGTTTCTTAAATTTACAGAAAGTATCGTAACTGTTTATGCATTTAAAGCATCTATTTAAAATAGTATTCTAAATATAAAAAAGATAAGCGAATGTTTAGCAAAACCAGAAAATTCGACTATAGGGTTATATAATCATAAACAAATACAGATGCTGTACACTAAGAGTAAGCAACTTACCTCACTAAGTATAGCCCAATTGTCGCTGTCTATATGGACATGTAGACGTAATGTTTTAATTTCTCCTAATTCTCCATTTATTAACCCCTCTGCTACACCCATATCATCAAAGTCACCTGTAGATATTAGAAAGAATAACATAGAAAAAAAGAAAAATATATAGATAATTACAATAATAAAAAAAATACAGCCATGCATGCTTAACAGATATATATATATATATATATATATATATATATATATATATATATATATATATATATATATATATATATATATATATATATATATATATATTCATCAAAAACAGTAAAAATATTTATACTAAAATTGAATTAATGAATAAGATTTCTTATAAATTCAATTTTCTATAATGAGTACCACAGAATTCCTTGTGCTCTTGCTAAATTCATCAATTCTTTTCACTTAAAAAAATGTAATAATAATAATATATATGTTATTGAAGAGGGCATTCCAATTCACTTACCGACTATCATATATTTATCTTCAGTAATTTTGTATTTTTTCGCAGCAACGGCAGGGATGTTGGAAAATGGCTGTACAGGAAGCACCTCTACTGTTGTGTTATACAGTCTGTCGGATGGATGCTCAACATTCCCACTACGAAAGAGGAACCTGCAAGGAAAAAATAAATCAAATTAATTCTATCCCACATGTTCATATTAGTTTTATATTGGTCTATTTTTGTGTATACTGTGTTCATTTTACATGAGTGATTAATGATAAACTGTATATTTCTGGGAATGTATGTATTGTACAGGAGTATAGCATGGATAATGGGAAACTAATCAAATGCTGAAAATATAACAGGTTTCTATAAATTAATTAAAGATGAATAAAAATGATTAATGATGAATATTAGTTCTACTTGGAGACTGCCTTATATTCTGTGTATTTTGTAAGTGATTCTGGTTTGATTTTATGTCTTTTCTTTATGTACTACATATCTTGTACTATTGGGATTATATCAAATAATGATAAGTATAGATAGATATTGATAGACAGACACAGATAAAGATATAGATATAAATAGATATAAATATAGATACATAGAGATAGATAGATAGATTCTTTTTTCTTATACAATCCCTTTTTTCTGAATTTTACTCCCTGGTTTCCATCTATGTTAGCATTATGTTCCTTATCTTTATTGCACAAATTAAATAGTAGCTTATCAGTATAATGTCTTTGGAAAAATTAACAATCATGAAATACCATGTTAGCAAATTCAATGAAACCAAAGAAAGAAAAACTGATAACCGACATGAGAGCTGGTCTTCTTTTGATACTGGAAACGAGAATTTCTTTTTCACATGCCTCTTTCAGTAGCACAAATAAAATCAGTGATGCTGGTAAAAGAAATGACTTGAAAATCACATGTATGATCATCACATTTAGCAGACACATAATCTTTAATTTACCGCTGGCACCTTCTTGTATTTTTAAATTGCCAACTGTCCACCTCATTTTCTCATACCATGGTTCTGCTCTAACTTATTTTGACCCGAGTTTTCCTCTTCACAAATATCTACCAGTAACCGTCCCATCGAGCATCTCTTCACACGACTCACCCTTTGATCACAACCGGAGGATCGAAGGTGAACTGTAGGAGGTCCCCTTGTTGAGGAAGCAACCCCCAAAAGTAGGACTCCCCTTTATAGGCTCTCTGTAATGTATACGTCTTGTATGGCTTGATCTGCGTCTCCACCTCAGCTTTGGGGTTCTCGTGGGGGAAGTAGAGCTGGACTTTCCCAAACTGCTTGTCCTGTGGGACACCAAGGAAATGATGTAATACTGTGGGAACTAAAGCAAACAAAAATATCCTGTTAAGGAAAAGTACAAAAGTCTGTACAAATCTGACATGCTGAATAAGTTGTGTGTATGGTTTTGGCATTTAAACAGTGCTGACTTGTTCTATAAATTGCTGTATTGCTCATAATTGTTCACTTTACAAGGTGCCCTATGTTCAGTAAGTCTTGAGAAAAAGAAAAAAAAAGTGGATACTGTAATCTGTGCGTTAATCCAAAAGGAATAGCAATGCATTTTATATATGGTATTAAGAAATGTATAATTCTGGAAAAATATTTCCTCTAAAATTATTCTAAAAATAATTTGAACCAATTTCTGTCACATTATACAATACACTTTATTCTGTTTATACATGAAATATCTCAGCTGATGAATATTTAACTTGTACAAGACATTATTGATCAATTTCAAGTGCATTCTCAAGTTCTACAATTCTGATTTCAATTACAATATGAACTAAAAACCTTTTGTGACAAACTAATGTAGTTTTTAGTGTAGATTTCAGACATTTGTAAATCAGCTTCATCTTAGAGGAAAATAAAGAAGAATACATATACCACATTTTTGATGCACATCACAATATATGCAGAAAATATCAAAATTGGAAAAAAAGTAAAAATACATCACATATCAATTAGCATCCACAAGATTAATGTCCACATCTAGAAATTTTCACTCACACTGACACTTAAACCCACTCTGGAGATGTACTATGGCAACTCATTCTTCCTTTCATTATAATGGGCAATACCTCCATGAGATATATTCGGGGTGACATACTGAAGTTTTAAAATATGCAAATTATAAGATGTGAAAAGTCTGAGAAGCAAACAAGGAGAATTTTCAAATCATAAAGACTATTCATAGATATACCTATTCTTTCCGAGACACAAGTGAACTGACTAAAAAGTGCTCCTTCATGTTGGACATCGCAAATATAATATTCCTTTCAGATTTAACCCTGAGACAAGTTGACCTTCTACCTAGTTTGATGGACAAAATAAAATATGTTGGCCTTGATATAATAAGGAAAAAAGGCACTTATTACATAAGAAAAAAATAATAATAAGCAAAGAAGATTACATGTTCTTTCCAATCAGCGTGCGAAGTGTGTCACTTTATATATTCACCTAGCAGCGTATTTAGCACATAATTAAGGAAAAAGAAGATGTATGGAAACAAAAAATTCAAATAATATGTGAGGCCAGATACACACAGTTTGTGTGTATGCCTAAAATGTTACTTTTAAGGAGATGCACTAACATAAATTCAGATTCACAGCAAGGGTCTTCACAATGTCTTGCATTTCTCAGGGGGGGTAATGAGCATCCTCTTTCATAAAACACATGTCAACATTCGAGAAAACCACACATCAGCTCACATATCAATATATACACACTTATATATACTGGCATGAGACACATGCAAGTATACACAAATACATACACATGATGGCATGAGTATATATACAGGCCTACCCATACATACATACATATTTGTACCCATATGCATGCAGCACACACAGATGCATACACATAAACAAACACAAACATACTTTTAAATTCAAAATATTAACACTATATGCATCTGGAAATTAGTGAAATAATAACATCTGTCAATTAAATCTAAACTTTAGTAATATTCAATTACTTATTCTGCATGGATTGTACTTTAATCTTTAGTATTGTAATATATCTCAATGAACAACAACTTATGAAGTCAAAGCAGATATTTTCTATGGTGCATCTAAAATGCATATAGGTTGCAAATAACTAAATATTTCATTATGAAATAACATGCAGAAAGTATCATATCAATCTTGTAGAAATTTTCATGCACATATCAAAGAAAAATCAAATTTTAAATATTAATCTATGAATAATTGACATGCACTTTTTTTAATATCACCTTTTCTATGGATGTGGGGTTTATTCATGTCACTAAAGTGTAAAACACGCAATTTTCAAAAGTAAAAAAGTAAAATAAATGTCATATCCGCTTCCCCAAAGTTTCCATGAGGACTACTTCCAATATTAATGCCTCGAAAAGAAAAATAGAATAAATATTTAAAGAAGGGAAAAAAATGTCCTAAATCAAATCAAATATCAGTGAATGATGCCTACCTAACATGCTTTTGGGTAAAGTGATGGCAGATGTAACACACAAGTGTTTCAGAGACAAAAAATCGAAAGTTCTGCACTGTTCTGCATACCCGTAAAAGACACATTTAACCAGACCATCTGTATTTACAATGATACATAGTAAAGTTCCCACAGCTGTATCAAATTATGTACTTACATTCCTATCAAATTATAACTTTCAAGTCATTAGTACCATTACATCTGTATT
>NC_091560.1:43260298-43267798 GCF_042767895.1 Penaeus vannamei
GATGGAATATCTAGATATTCATTCCTCTAGGAATGTTAATCAAACTTAATCATTAGATAAATTTACAAAAAGATGACAAAGACTTTTATGAAATGTTAATTTATGAAATAATTTGGTCAAACATTCATATAGAATAGTTACTTGACTACTAGAATATCAGTAACAACCTATAATAGTTACCTCTACATATTGATTATCTAGAATTCATTATGCAGCATATTAAAACAATTGCTTAACTCATTCAACTGCAAAAAGTCTACAGGTGCACGACATAAGAGATACACACTAGAGTAAAGCTGTTGGAGTGAGAACGGGGTGAGGTGCGTCACACGTCTGAGTGGTGCCGTTAATTTCAGTTCAGGTCACGGCAAGGGCTGTATCCCATATGTCACTAGTGACCTCTGCACTGAGGTTGAATTGCAACTAATCCTCAATTGCAACTAAACCTTCAAGCACTTAATGGGAGTACATTACTTTTGCACTGATGAGAAGTATAGTGCAACATTTGCAAAAAAATCAGCCAGGCAGGAATCACATCATGGCAAAAACATACCGCAGGTTGGTCAAATCGGCAAACTTTGTTCTGAATAAGGTGGTCAAGAAGCCAGTCACACGGCTTGTCATTGTGGAACACTAGTAAGAATGTCACCAGTGCAGAGAGATCTATGGTCTTGAATGCTTTGCCTGAAATACCATCCAATTTAGCTAGTAGTGATATATCAAATGGTATTCTCTTTCTGTTGCCTTCCTTAACACCAGAAAGATAAGGAAGTCATAAAAATGGTTTAAAGCTCTACCTCAAAAAAGTCAAATCAGAACTTTAAAAACACTGAAAGTTTACGACTCTACAACCATAATCAACACCCTTATCCACAACCAATCAAAAGCACTACTGTACTTATTTCATCTACATAAACTCTTCACAAATTTTCTATTGCAAATCATCACTCCTAGAGTAAATGGTGTTCAAAAATCAAAGTCCTTGTTAGTGTATTAAAAAAACAGCAGCACATAACAGAACAATATTTCCTACTCTGAGGTTATATTTTCTGTATTTTCAGCCTTACGCTAGTTCCCTAATGTACGAAGCTCCTAAAGCTGCCTCAAATTTACAAATCGCAGACATAACTTTTAATTTCAAAAGCACTTATGTACATAGATATACTGATGCCTATACCATACAGTTGATATATAAGTTCCATCGTTCAAAGTATATATGGAATTTTCTGATATAAAGTACATAAGATATAGAACAAGAACAATACAGTAATAAACAGTTATACAGTTGTAAAAATGCAGATATTTTCACAAATTCTTCTCTTTATGAATAGATCATAAGGTTATTATCAAAAAGTAAAGTGAGTATCTTCTACAAATCTAGTAGTTTTCGGTGGATATACTGTGTGGGAAGCATATAATCCTGTAAACACATTTTTTCCATAAAATCTGAAATGTACACCATTCCAGTTACAAAAATAAATAGATTACAATTTATTGATTTCATGCTTATCAGCACCTACACCAACACCAGCATGCAGTGTGTAAATAGTAATACACAAACTGCAGATGAAACAACCATTCCAGAGGTAGAATTAGGGAGGAGTGTGTGTGTGTGTGTGTGTGTGTGTGTGTGTGTGTGTGTGTGTGTGTGTGTGTGTGTGTGTGTGTGTGTGTGTGTGTGTGTGTGTGTGTGTGTGTGTGTGTGTGTGTGTGTGTGTGTGTGTGTGTGTGTGTGTGTGTGTGTGTGTGTGTGTGTGTGTGTGTGGGCACTTGGGTGGGTGTATGTGTGTGGTTGGGTGGGTGTATGAGTGGTTGGGTGGGTGTATGTGTGTGGTTGGGTGGGTGTATGTGAGTGGTTGGGTGGGTGTATGTGTGTGGTTGGGTGGGTGTATGTGTGTGGTTGGGTGGGTGTATGTGTGTGGTTGAGTGGGTGTATGTGTGTGGTTGGGTGGGTGTATGTGAGTGGTTGGGTGGGTGTATGTGTGTGGTTGGGTGGGTGTATGTGTGTGGTTGGGTGGGTGTATGTGTGTGGTTGGGTGGGTGTATGTGTCTGGTTGGGTGGGTGTGTGGTTGGGTGGGTGTGTGGGCATGTGGGTGGGTGGGTGTGTGGGAGTGGTCAAGTATGTTTGAGTGTGTGTGTTTGTGTTTATTTTGTTTATTTGTTTTTGGTTTGTGTTTTTGTGTTTTTGTGTTTTAGGAGTTTCATTTGATTATGCTTGTGTGCATACTTGTATACAGAAACTGTACACTTACAAAACTCCTGTGTGTACCTGTATATAATGTATATACATATCATATACATACATACATACATATATGCACACACGTACATAAGACCTCAGGGAAACAAGTAGGTAAAATGAGAAGGGGTTGCAAGCATTCCTAGGATCGCAACCTTGATTAGAGTACATTAATCGCATACATCCTAACTACTTAATGCCTGTTTAGGTTAAAGAGCATTCTCTAAGACCATCACCATATCGATCAGTGGTTAGTAGACTGTGCCAAGCACATGAACAGTTACATATACTCCTTGCATCTGCTGCTGGATATCTTGCCTCAGACATGGTAGTTACTGTCTTTTATTTGTTTTGTTTTGTTTTTTGGTTGGCATCTATAGAAGTGAAGTAGTTACAGCATATATACTGGCACTGAGCATAGGACTCTCTGAGAGCAGGAGGAGGCTACACCATGTGTTGTCAAGGTTACTACCAGCAGATGAAGCTACTCGAGGGCCCACTTACAGTATCCTTGTCCAGGTTACATATCTTGGTTTGAATGAGATAGTCCAGAAGCCAATCCACTGGTTTGTCATTATAGAACATGATGAAAAATTGTACCAGGTACGGCAGTTGTACACACTTGAACATTTTGCCTGCGGATCGCCATTAGCGGTTATTGAACATCGGCAATGGTTTCTTTTCTCTTAAAAAGAACACCACACATAAGGGTCCCTAATCCTAGCACAGGTACAGCTCTACACTTAAAATTTCTAGTTGAGAGAATCTCTTTTTCTCTCCCTAGGATAGCAACCTTCTAACCTCATTCCCAGAAAATATGATGTGAACAATGAAGACCTTTAAAGAAAAACTATCAAAATTACGAAGGATGAAAATGAAAAATACCAGAGAAAAAGGTTATTTTCCTGAAGAACTGTATGAAGCTGAAAATCTTTCTGCCCACAAAAAAATTACAGCAAAGAATATCAATACAATTATTATATGAAACATAAATATGAGAAAGAAAGGGATGGAAGGGTGAGTGAGTGGGTGGGTAGATGAGTGGGTGGATGGATGATGGATGGATGGACGGATGGATGGATGGCTGGATGGATGGATGGATGGATGGATGGATGGATGGATGGATGGATGGATGGATGGATGGATGGATGGATGGATGGACGGATAGACGGATGGATGGATGGATGGATGGATAGATAGATAGATAGATAGATAGATAGATAGATAGATAGATAGATAGATAGATAGATAGATAGATGGATGGATGGATGGATGGATGGATGGATGGATGGGATGGATAGATGGATGAAAGAGGGATTGAAGGATGGAAGAAAGAGATGTATGGGAGGATAATTGAATGAATGAATATATGAATAAAGTAGAGAGAAAAAATTGAATAAAGGAATGAGTGAGTGACACAGTGACTTGTGTGATTGACTGACTGACAGAAAACATGCCTAAAACTGACTAGTAAACATTCTGTGTCACAGTAAGAACAATCAGAGGAAAAAAATATACAATTAAAAACAGACACAAAATGACTTATCAAATACATCAGAATAGGAATACATATTCACAATCAAATCCTCAAAAGCTGTATATCATATTGTAATTCACCATAAATCTTTTAAATAAGAGAAAAATAAAATCAGGCCGACATAGATAACAGACAAAACAAAAAAATAGCCAATCCAACCCACCTATAAATCCAAGCTGACAAAAGTCCAGAACAAACCAGTTTTTCTTCTCCGACGTCTTCTGCAGGGCAAATTTCTTCATGGTCGCAATGTAGCCCTTCTTGGTCTGAATGTCGTCTTCTAACTGGACGTAGAAAGTCCCCTTCGGCTGGGCATACATCATAAGGAATGCAAAGTCCAGGTTCTGCTTGGTTCTCCATCTGCAATGCAATGGTTTTTGTTTTATTGTTTGGTCCTACTATTTTTTTTCTGAGGATTATAGAAGAGTGTATGAATTACAGTATTATTAATTCTTATTTGAACTTTTCTTATAATATTTGTGTTGGTGAATTCGGACAATTCTCCCAAAGGCAATTTATATAAATTGGCTGAACAATAACTGAGCCACAGAATCAAGAGGTTCTGAACATTTTGTCTAAAGTTGCCAATCACAAATGATCTGTATGAATTGATTATTAAAGAGCAGTATTTTTGATTTCTTGTATGAACTTATAATCATTCTGCACATGCTATATTATTGTCATGCTCTGAATTTACTTTTAGGTATGTTAAATAAAATACAACAATTTTAACATGATTTTTACGCTCTTTCTTTCTCTTCTCCCTCTCTTCCTCCTTCCTCCTAATTTCTTTCTTTCTCTCTTTCCCTCACTGCTCAACCATCTACTCTCACACTCGCTCACTCACGCAAATTAACTTGACCAAAGGCAAATTACTTCACTCTCTCCATTGGGTCTCCTAAGGTTTGTTCCAACTTATCCATATCCGGATAAAAGGCCTTGGGCGGAGAAATAACCTCGATCAACCCACTGCCAAGGTGCTCTGGAAACCTGCAAACAAGCAATGCGAAACCCATAGAGAAAGGTATCCTGTACGCAAAAATGTGCAGCTCCATTTTAAATTTGTAATTTTTCTTCTCTTTTTAACAGATGAAGCATTTATGTCTGTGTGTATTTTTATATGTAGACAGACAGGTAGATAAGTTAAGTAGGCAGGGAAGGAGGGAAGCAGGGAAGGGAGGAAGAAGGTAGGTAGGTAGGTAGGTAGGTAGGTAGGTAGGTAGGTAGGTAGGTAGGTAGGTAGGTAGGTAGGTAGGTAGGTAGGTAGGTAGGGAGGGAGGGAGGGAGGGAGGGAGGGAGGGAGGGAGAGAGGGAGAGAGGGAGAGAGGGAGAGAGGGAGAGAGGGAGAGAGGGAGGGAGGGAGGGAGGGAGGGAGGTAGAGAGGGAGGGAGGGAGGGAGGGAGGGAGGGTGGGAGGTACATAGGTAGGTAGGTACATAGGTAGGTAGGTAGGTAGGTAGGTAGGTACAATGGTAGGTAGGTACATAGGTAGATAGGTACATAAGTAGGTAGGTACATAGGTAGGTAGGTACATAGGTAGGTAGGTTAGAAGGTAGAATGGTGCATAGGTAGATAGGTAGGAAGGTAGGTAGGTAGACAGAGATTTAGGTAGATGGATGGATAGATAGATAAACAGACAGACATACAAATGACAAATACATGGATAAAGAGATAAGATAGATGGATATATAGATAGGTAGATATGAACATGACACAGACAGAAAAATAAATAAATAGATAAACATAGAAATATGCAGATACAGATAAATGTGTAGGTCAAAAGACAGACAATGATATAGATAAATATACAATACTTTTTTACAAGGCAAGGCAATCTTCATTAAAAATGTATTCACAGTCTCGCATACATTCTAAAAATGTTTATATGAGTGTTATTACAGAGGAGTATAAACAGCGTTGGTTTATATTCTTAGAAGGTAAGTTACTGGCCGTCAAAATGCAAAATTTGTGGTGTCCGACTGATGAAAATGCCGTACTTACTTTCTCTCAATCTGACTGGCAACTTGGTGAACGTAGTCAATATCCCACTGAAAAAAAATTTACGTGTGGTTGGCTTGTGCTGTTAAATCATTCGGAAACATAATCATTGCTACTGTAATTTATCACATAGGATGGAACAGTATATTGATGACAACAATAATAAAGACTATAACAAGGACAATAATAATAATAATAACAAAAAAATATATATATATAATAATAATAATAATGAGAGTAATAATGATAGTAATGATAATTATAATAACAATGATACTAATAATTATTATAATAATTACAAAAATAACAGTAATAATAATAATAATAATAAAAATAATAATAATAAAAATAAGAAGAACAACAACAACCAACCAACAACCCATGAGCCACAACCCACATCCAAAAACCCACAAGCCTAAATCCCTTACAACCAACAACCTATAACTTGTATGCCTTAACTAGCAACCCACAACCCAAAAATAACAACCCACACGCCACAACTAACAATCAATAACCCTCGACCCACATCCTACAACCAACAACCCGCATCCAATAACAACTGAGTCCAAACTCCAACCCATTCACCCTATAACCCGGTAACAACCCCTCCAACAACCCAGCAACCCCTATAACCCAACATCCCCCACAACCTAGCAACCACATAACCTAACCCTCATAAACCACCACCTAACCCCACATCCCAACAACCCCTCATCACAATACCGTAATCCTACAACCCAACAACCCCGAACCCCCATCCCAATAACCCCTTGCCCCTACCTCAACAAGCCAACAACACCAGCCCCTATAACCCAACAACTTCTAACCCTCCATCAACCCCCCACTCCCAAACCACCCCAACAACCTCAATTCCACAACCCCCCACCTCACTCCCCTCCCAACAACCCTGTAACACTACAATCCTGCAACCACAAACCACCCATCCCAACAACCCTAACCCTAAATCCCCCAACCCCACTCCATCACAACCCCTATCCCCCAACCTGTTACCCCCCCACAACCCCAACCCATCCCACCCACCCCACTAACCCCACCCCAACCCCACCCCACCAACCCTAACCCCCCACAACCTCACTCCCACCTATCCCCCACCCCCTAACCCCCTACAACCACACCACACCAACCCCTAACCCCCCACAACCCCCTCCAACCCCAAACCCCTCACAACCCCCCTCACTTCCACCAATAACCCCTAACCCCCACAACCTCACCCACCAACCCCTAACCCCCTAACACCCCACAACCTCACCCCACCAACCCCTAACCCCCCACAACCCAACACCCTCCAACCCCACCCCACCAACCCCTAACCCCACCAACCCCAACCATCCCCCCCAACCCCCAACCATCCCCCTCCAACCCCCAACCAACCCCCCATCAAACCCACCTCCGCAATGAACACCACGATGATGCATTCCTCCATCTCCTCTTGCGTCATGGAATCGACCAGGTTTCGCAGCGTCGTCATGAGGTAACTCTGCACTTGCCGCTTCACCGTCGGCACTCCGAGCACCATTGTCGCTGCGGGAGAGAGAGATTTAAAGATTTCGTTTTAATTCCATTTGTTACGATGGGTGTTCTTCGGTGTGACATGCTCTTTGTATGTTTTATGATTTAGATTTAATTCCATGTGTTACGGTGGATGTTCTTTGGTGTGATATGCTTTTTGTATGTTTTATGATTTAGATTTAATTCCATTTGTTAC